>NW_026943822.1:14328768-14626268 GCF_035594765.1 Anolis carolinensis | reverse complement strand
CCTACTTTCTATACCAGAGGTCCTCAAACTTTTAAAGCAGAGGGCCGGTCCACAATCCTTCAGACTGTGGAGGTGCCGAATTATCATTTGAAAAAAAAAAAACGAACAAATTCCTATGCACACTGCACATGTCTTATTTGTAGTGCAATGGAACAACAATAATGAAAGAACAATACAATATTTAAAAATGAAACAATTGTAACCAACATAAACCTACCAGAAGTGTGGGCCTGCTTCTGAACAATGAGATAGTCAAATTAATTAGGATTGTTGTTGTTGTGTGCCTTCAAGTCATTTCAGACTTTGGGCGAGCCTAAGTCCAAAATTATTTATTCATTTACTACATTTATGTATTACATTTATATCCCACCCTTCTCACCGCGAAGGGGACTCAGAGCAGCTGTATATACATACAATATATTATATTATTAGCATAGCACAATATGAGCATTATATATTACTATATTGAACTATACCACTATATTGTAATATTATATGTAATATATAACATAGAATTAATATTGTTATATGGTATTATTATTAGTATTATATTGTATAACATTATAATATTATTATCAATATTATATGTATATACAATATATTATATTATTAAAAATCATATAAAATATTATATTATAAAACTGAGGGTGGGGGCCAGGTAAATGACCTTGGAGGGCCGCATCCGGCCCCCGGGCCTTAGTTTGGGGACCCCTGTTCTATACAATCAAATGTTCTCACTCTTTTGATGTTAATTTATCTTATAAGGTAAAACTTCAATCAAAAATATATTTTAAAAAAAACCCAAAATAAAACATGCAAATGTGAGTAGATCAATAGGTACTGCTTCTGCAGGTGGTGCTCCATGCAGCCCTGCCAATGGCCACATGACCTTGGAGGTGTCTACGGGTAACGCAGGCTCTTCGACTTAGAAATGGAGATGAGCACCAACCTCCAGAGTCGGACACAACTAGATTTAATGTCAGGGGAAAACTTTTAAATCTATGATGACAGGTCCAACAAGCTTACACCAAAGAGCATAATGGAGTGGATAAAATACATTGAGTTGTTGGGAGAAAGACCACTATATAGAGCTGACTGTAGTTCAAATGTTGTGACCGTTATGACAGACCAGACAGTTGAACGGTAGGAAGAGGAGGTGACGACGATAATAATGATGTTGATGATGGAAGAAGAAGAGAATGATGTGAATTTGCATAGGCTATCATAAACTATTCGTGCCTGATGATGGATTTCATTTCATTTTTCCTCATAGGCAGTTCACAAAGAAGGCATTCATCGATGGCCAGAATACATTCCATGACAATTGAAGCACCTATTACAAAGGTGGGCAGGCTTGGTTATGCTTTGTTTTGGACCAAACGACTATCTGTTTCAGATTAATTCTTTTCATAAGAAATATAGATAACAAAAATTGTATTATTGATATTTTGACACCTCTAATATTTTTAAAAATATTATATATATTTTGTGGTACTATTTGATAGAATGTGGGGCCTCCGGTGGCTCAGTGTGTTAAAGCACTGAGCTGCTGAACTTGCGGACCAAAAGGACCAAAAGGTCGCAGGTTCGAATCCGGGGAGCGGAATGAGCGCCCGCTGTTAGCCCCAGCTCCTGCCAACCTAGCAGTTCGAAAACATGCACAGGTACCGCTCCGGCAGGAAGCTAATGGAGCTCCATTCAGTCATGCCAATGGCCACATGACCTTGGAGGTGTCTACGGACAACGCCGGCTCTTCGGCTTAGAAATGGAGATGAGCACCAACCCCCAGAGTCAGACACGACTAGACTTCACGTCACCTTTACCTTTTTTTAGGGGCAGCAGCAAAAATCATAGCATTTTTGTGGTAGGGTATATTTACATTTCAATGAAATGTGGATTTTTGTACTTTTTTAAACAAGAAAACATGCTTGATTAGATGACTTGATGACACTTAAGAACCTAGTTATCCCAGTGTATAACTAGGACCCACTGAAAGACCCACTGAAAATGCTAAATGACAACATAAAAATGTTCCTAGAAGTTGTTGTATGTCTTTCGGGCTGTGTGGCCATGTTCCAGAAGTATTCTCCCCTGACGTTTTGCCCACATCTATGGCAGGCATCCTC
This sequence comes from Anolis carolinensis, assembly GCF_035594765.1. Lineage (NCBI taxonomy): Eukaryota > Metazoa > Chordata > Lepidosauria > Squamata > Anolidae > Anolis > Anolis carolinensis. The sequence continues at coordinate 14,624,142 of NW_026943822.1, read as the reverse complement.
AGAGGTTGTGTGGTATGGCTCTGAGGATGCCTGCCATAGATGTGGGCGAAACGTCAGGAGAGAATACTTCTGGAACATGGCCACACAGCCCGAAAGATATACAACAACCCGGTGATCCCGGCCATGAAAGCCTTCGACAACACGTTCCTAGAAGTGTTTGTGGAAGGGAAAACCAGACTCTAGGATATATGGATTTTCTTCTTTCCTTCTGCTTAGGTAATCAATATTATCAATGCTGCCCAAGAAAGTAGTCCCATGCCAGTCGCTGAGGCTTTAGACCGAGTCCTTGAGATCCTGAGGACCACCGAGTTGTACTCTCCCCAACTTGGGACAAAGGATGAAGACCCGCATACGAACGACCTTGTTGGAGGTTTGATGACGGTAAGGAGAATCCCACAATGTTCATTTTGGATTTCCTATAGAATCTTAGACTTGAAGGGACTTGAATTGGGCCCAGTAATTTAGGCCAGATGATTTGAAGTTCTCATGGGGAAAACCATCTCATAAATCAACTCATATGAATATGCCACATTGCTTTGTATTATATTATACTAGCTGTGCCCGGCCATGCGTTGCTGTGGCTAAGTATGGTGGTATGGGAAATAAAGTATTGAGGAATTGGTGGTAGTTAAGGTCAAGGGTAAAGGTTTTCCCCTGATATTAAGTCCATTATAAATGGGTTATATAGCTGTGTGGAAGGGCCTTGAGTCTACACTGACATATAATCCAGTTCAAATCAGATAATCTGTATTTTATAGGCAGTGTGGAAGAGGGCTAAGTGAGGCCTAACTCTGCCTGTCCCCTGGGCTGAGTGGGTTGCTAGGAGACCAAGTGGGCGGAGCTTAGCCTTCTAACTGGCAGCAATGGGATAAAATCAATTATTCCTCTCCCTCTAATTAGGACTTTATTTTTCTTTTCTTTTTGTTATATGAACGTAGAGGCATGGATGAGGGGTTGTGCTGCCAAGTTTAGTGTTTCTGGGATGTGTAGTTTTGTTGTTTTGTCCTAGGCCGAAATTTCATTACCCTTTTATATATAGATTTTATCTGGATAATTTATTTTACAATTGTACTATATAGTTGTATATTTTGTATTATTCCTTCCCTCTGTATATGTATATTTGCATATACAGTAGAGTCTCACTTATCCAAGCTAAACAGGCCGGCAGAAGCTTGGATAAGCGAATATCTTGGATGGTTTAAGGAAAGGAAAAGCCTATTAAACATCAAACTAAGTTATGATTTTACAAATTAAGCACCAAAACATCATGTTATACAACAAATTTGACAGAAAAAGTAGTTCTATACACAGTAATGTTATGTTGTAATTACTGTATTTACGAATTTAGCACCAAAATATCATGATGTATTGAAAACATTGACTACAAATAGGCTTGGATAAGCAAGGCTTGGATAAGTGAGACTCTACTGTATTTTATATTATATACCTTTGCCAAGATGCAGCTGTTTTTGGTGTTTTTATTTGCACATTGATGACATTATATAACTAAATGATCATAATATTATTATTTCATTCAGTTAGAATAGTGAAGAGAAAGAAGTTCTCATTTATGATTTTTGTGATTCTCATTCTCAAACAGGATGGCTTGCGAAGATTATCAGGGAATGAATATATATTAGCGGCAAAACGTAAGTGTAATAATAATAAATAATAATAAACCTTATTTGTATACCGCCCTATTTCCCCAAAGGGACTCAGGGTGGATTCCAACATGTAAAGCAAACATTCAATTGCCGGGAAAAAAACTATACAGAAAATACATCGAAATAGACACATTCAACAATACAGCACAATCTAATTAACTTAGCAACCAAAATATCACCCTAAAATACCAAAAAAACTGTTAAAACACATTAAAATAAAATATTAAAAACCCATTTCTTTGTGGCGTAAAGTTTCTTTTCCAGTCCTTCAACTAGTCACGGTCCACGGAAATATGGGATATTATATATATATGTGTGTGTGTATATATATGTGTGTGTGTGTGTGTGTGTATGGGTGATAATAACAGTGGATGCAAAAATGTATTGTAGAATTCTATTGGATATTGAATATGAAATATTATTGTATTGAATATTGAAAATTGAATAGTGAATACTATGGATCTGCTGTATAACAAATGGTGTATATCAAAAGTTTTAATAAATATTATTTTTTTTAAAATATTATTTTTAAAGGATATATGTATTAATTCCTTGCAATTACTGCAACACCTTGCATTGGAGAAGCAGTTATACAAGTGACAAGCTGAATACAAAAAAACAGCCTATTGATTTGTCTTTCTAGTTTTTATTGCATGCCTGAATGTGTTCTTGCTTGCTCCGATCCTCAAAAAAAATGAAATTATTTAATAAATTATTAAGCCATTGTAGTAAAAAGGTATGATAGGCATTATGTGAAGGAACAGATGCTAATAATAATAAGAATAATAATAAGTTTATTTATATCCCGCCTCCATCTCCCCCGAAGGGGACTTGGGGCGGCTCACAGCAAAATCGGATACAAAACAATGATAAAATAAAATATGAAACATCAAAGAATAATAATAAAAACCAATAATAATATATACACAGCAGCCGAAAAAACACAATGCGGTATTAAAACATCGAATTAAAAACAATGAGTTTGCAATAGCGGATAAGCAAGGTGCACATTATGAGTTACAAATTTTAAATAGATAAAGTGCAATAGATTCATTTAAGATCACATTGGGTAGAGAGGAGCCCTGAATTAATGCTAAGAAGTATGATACAAATGGAAAAGTAAGTAAGTAAATGTCGACACCAACTCCATGCATTTCCTAGGGGTTTCTCAGGCAAGGAATAAGGTTAACTTCTTATTGCCCTTCTCTGAAATATAGTTGTATATGTTGACTGTCTCCCATACAAGTGCTAACCAAAGCTGACCCTGCTAAGCTTCCAAGATCAGACAGAGTCTGGTCCTAGAGTGTGCTTCTAATATCTTTTTTTTCCTACTCTCTGTTGTATCTTATAGAAACTCATCAGGTTCCAGGCAGTTTAATCTCACCAATCTCCCTTAATGACATACCACCTAGGATAGCAGAAGCAATGGAGAATGAAGAACATTGGGACTTTAACATTTTTGAATTGGAAGCAGCGACCCATAAAAGGTTTGTTAGAAAGAAAACAAACATCATGCAGCGAAGCGGTATAGAATTGCATTGCATTTTTATGCCTTCCTCCAAAAAGCTCGGGTTGTATATTCCTCCCCGCTCTGTTCTTTTCCTTCCGAAATGGATTGGGTTGAATGAGGGCAAATGACCGGAGGTTAACAATGTCTTGTAATGTTGTTATGAGCAAATCTTAAATACAGTAATTGTAATTCTAATCCATGAATAATTAATCGGACACAAAAACGGGGATCGTGTAGGAACCCCACCATCCTGCTCAACAACAATGTTGGCAAGCATCTGTTTTGCAGATAGCAATGGATTGGTTTCTCCCACCCTGGCCCTTCCACAGATATATAAACCCCACTTGCCTAGTTTCCAACAGACCTCACAACCTGCCTGCCATAGATGTGGGTGAAACGTCAGGAGAGAATGCTTCTGAAACATGGCCTTACAGCCCCGGAAAATGCACAACTCAGTAATTCTGGCCATGAAAGCCTTCGACAACACATTAAAACAATTACAGTAGAGTCTCACTTATCCAACATAAACGGGCCAACAGAATGTTGGATAAACGAATATGTTGGATAATAAGGAGGCATTAAGGAAAAGCCTATTACACATCAAATTAGGTTATGATTTTACAAATTAAGCACCAAAACATCATGTTATACAACAAATTTGACAGAAAAAGTAGTTCAATACACAGTAATGCTATGTAGTAATTACTGTATTTACGAATTTAGCACCAAAATATCACGATGTATTGAAAACATTGACTACAAAAATGCATTGGATAATCCAGAATGTTGGATAAGTGAGACTCTACTGTACTACTTTATTGGTTGCAAACACCAAAGGTAAACTATACATAACATTCAGCATCAGGGCTAAATTTTTGGCTACAGTCACAATATTTGTAAAAGGTCCTGTATGGTGTGAAAAATAAATCTTCAGGCTTTAGTAGCCGGAATCACTGGGTTGCTGTGAGTTTTCTGGGCTGTATGGTCATGTTCCAGAAGCATTCTCTCCTGACGTTTTGCCCACATCTATGGCAGGCATCCTCAGAGGTTGTGAGGTCTGTTAGAAACTAGGCAAGTGGGGTTTATACGTATATTCCACATATATCTGTGGAATGTCCAGGGTGGGAGACACCTTGTCTGTTTGAGGCAAGTGTGAAAGTTGCAATTGGCCACCTTGATTAGCATTTAATGGCCTTGCCACTGCAAAGCCTGGCTGCTTCCTGCCTAGGGGAATCCTTTGTTGGCTACCAGTATTAAACAGGGCAGTGAATAAAGAACAACACTCAGAAGACAGGGGAATTCCAGACAATATACAATCAAAGCCAGTTAACATCACCCAACAAAGGATTCCCCCCAGGCAGGAAGCAATCAGGCTTTGAAGCTGCAATTGGCCACGTTGAAGAGCATTTAATGGCCTTGTAGATTCAAAGCCTGGCTGCTTCCTGCCAGGGGGGATCCTGGGGGAACAGACAAGACATTTATATTCCACAGATATATAAACCCCACTTGCATAGTTTCCAATAGACCTCACAGCCTACCTGCCATAGATGTGGGTGAAACGTCAGGAGAGAATGCTTCTGAAACATGGTCTTACAGCCCAGAAAATGCACAACTCAGTCATTCTGGCCATGAAAGCCTTTGACAACACATTAAAACAATTAGTTGGATGCTGATCCAATTTCCACTGGCAGAGAGTTCCTCGGTTTGACTCTCCATCCAATTTGACTCTCCACTCCATTCTGTGTTGCTCCTTTATTGCATTTGTAAGGGACCTCAGATGCTAAAATCCAGATCCAATTCAATCTAAATCAGTAACTGTGATAGATGTCTGCAAGATATTGTTTTTATTTTGCTACAGAATTGGGAAGGAGTAAATGAACTGTTTTTTTCCTCAATTCTCTCCAGGCCTTTAGTTTACCTCGGTCTCAAAATGTTTGCCCGTTTCCAGCTCTGCGAATTCCTTAATTGCTCGGAGTCGACTCTGCGGGCATGGCTCCAAGTCATCGAAGCCAACTATCACTCGTCCAATGCCTATCACAACTCGACCCACTCGGCTGACGTCCTACATGCTACAGCCTATTTCCTTTCTAAAGAAAGGGTAAAAGTAAGTGTGCATCTGCCCAAAGGATCTGGAAGAAAGGGTCCATAGGCTGGTTAGCAGCCAGCTGCAATAAATCACTCTGACCAAGAGGTCATGAGTTTGAGGCCAGCTCGTGTCGGGGTGAGTACCCGACAATTAAAATAAAAAAAATATAGCCCCTGCTCGTTGCTGACCTAAGCAACCCGAAAGATAGTTGCATCTATCAAGTAGGAAATTTAGGTACCACTTATATGTGGGGAGGCTAATTTACGACACCATAAAAAAATCATCCAGCCGCCGTTGGAATGAGGAAGTGCTGTCGCAGTGGATGATGAAGCAGCTGCTTCCTCCGTGGCCGGAATCAAGCATACCCACTGGAAGCTGGAAACTGGAGAAGGTTTAAATTGCCTCTGCGTCTGTCTCTGTATCTGTTCTATGTTATATGGCATTGAATGTTTGCCTTATATGTGTACAATGTGATCTGCCCTGAGTCCCCTTCGGGGTGAGAAGGGCAGAATATAAATACTGTAATTAATTAATTAATTAATAATATTAACAACAACTTTATTTATACCTTGCCACCATCTCCCAGAAGGACTCAGGGCAGCTTTCAGAAGCACATACAAGCACCGTAACACATAAAAACAGAAGTAAAATTATCTTTTTGAAGCAAATGTACATGTTGCAAACTTGTCAATGGCAACATTTACACTTGCTTCAAAAAGAGAATGCAGGCTGCAATAAATCTTGCCAACCGGAAGGTTGACAGTTCAAAGCCTGGGTCAGGGTGAGCTCCTGACTTTTAGCCAAGCTTCTGCTTACATAGCAGTTTGAAAATAAATGTGAGTAGATAAATAGGAACTGCATTAAAGCGGGGAGAATCAGAAAAGGGGGAAGTTTACGAGGGAGATGGAGTGACAGCACCCCCGGTGGCCGGAACTGAGCACAGCCTCCAAAGATGCCGAAAGATGAGAAAGTCTATATTCAGTGTTCCCTCACTACTTCGCGGTTCACTTTTCGCGGATTTGCTGTTTTGCGATTTTTCAATAAACTCTAAAAGACTGTTATAAGTCATAAAAAATTACAATTTACAGCCTAAGAAAGGGAGGAGGAGAAGCCAAAGGGAGAGAAAAGGAACCTAAGTGGCAACAGAAGGAGAAGGAGGTGATTTATCAACACACAAGTGGTTGATAAAGACTTAAAATAGTGTATACCTACTAAAATAATGTATAAATATTAAAATAAATATAGTGTCCCTACTTCGCGGATTTTCACTTACTGCGGGTGGTCCTGGAACCTAACCCCAGCGATAAGTGAGGAAACACTGTATACGTCTATCTGTTGTCTGTCTTGTCATTGTTATAACCGGCTGTTGTGACTCAGCAGCAGAACCAGAGTGAGGATGAGGAAGGGGATTTTGGGTTTCAGATGCAGGAGCCAGAGGATGGGATGCAAGATGAATTCCAGGATGATTTCATGGGGCTGAGAAATCATGGAGTTATACAGGCTGGTTCAGAAGGGCAAGAAGCGCAGCCTGTGGATGAACTCCTGAACCAGCCTGTCATAGATAACAACCAGGGAGACATTCCCATGGGAAATAATGAGCTTGTCACGACCCAGGCTGCAGAGCACCAATAACCATACACCGAGGCCAGAATCTATCTAATATCTTTATTGAAGGAATATATAAAGTTAATAAAAACAAGTGTAGAAAATAGTCCAGAATTAGACCTTTCAGGAAAGGTCAGAATTAGCCCAAAAAAGCAATGTCAAATAAGAAATATTAAGGTCCAAAGTTGTAATCCAATAACCGAAACACTCACTTTGCCAAGCAAAGTGAGGGGAGATGACAAGGTCCTTTAGTCCATAAAACTTGAGCAAGGCTAGGAAATAACTTGATACTTGAAACAAGGCTTGAACGTGGAACAAGGTAACTAAGAACAAGAACAAGGTCCGTGGAATAACTTGGTAAAATCCGTGAAACAAGGCAAGGATTGATCCTGGGAAACAAGGCAAGGTCCGCAGGTAAACAAAGGCTGGGAAGCAAGGCGAAGGCTGGATAACAAGGCAAGGCTTGATCAGGAGCGAGGCTTGAATCGGAGCGCGCTGTCCAGACACAACTCGCTCCGTAGGCTGACGAATTGACTCCGCGAAGTTACTACGCGGGCAAAACACCTATATAGAGTCCAACTTTCTCACCAAAGCAGTTCTCTGGGAATCAGAAACGAAAGCTAAACTCTGAGACCAGATGTTAAACTCCTTAAAGATTCTCACGAGAACCAGTCTTAATTGGCAACATTCTTAGCTGCTATCCTCGCACTCCTGCGCGAAGCTGATTCCAAACTTCTCTGTTGTTTACAAAACTCCCGGCGCAAGAACACGGGAGAAGTAGGTTCTGGGGTTGTTTGACATACTTCTGGGAGACAACTTTCTTGCAGGTGCAAGGTCCCCAGATCGGCCTGGGAAAGATCTGGCTGAGAGGAATCCAGTTCAGACTGGGAAGGTAAAAAACCCAAGTTCTCATCTTCATCAGGGACTACAATGTCCTGAGCAGGACTGCAAGGCCCATGGGTCATCACACTATCCCCCTCCTCAAGCCCCCTCCCAAACTGGGACTCTCTCCCCGAGGCGCGAGGTCGCGGCTTGGCGGGATAGGTCTGATGAAAGCGGCGGGTTAGATCAGGAGCATGGACTGTGGAGGCGTCTTCCCAAGAGCGTTCCTCAGGGCCAAAACCCACCCAGTCAATGAGATATTGTAGGCGGCGGCGATGAAAGCGAGAATCCAAAATGTCCTCAACCTCGAACTCCTCCTCCCCATTCATCAAAACAGGAGGGGGGGCCGGTTGGTCTGTATCAGGACGCACACCATCCGCCGGAAGGAGCAGGGAGCGGTGAAACACTGGGTGAATGCGCATTGAACGCGGAAGTTGGAGTTTGAAAGTCACTGGGTTTAATTGCGCCACCACTGGATAGGGACCAATGAAACGGGCATCTAACTTCCGGCAAGGGCGGTGGGAGGGCAGAAAGCGAGTGGACAGAAAAACCCGATCTCCTACCTTGATTTCGGGGCCCGGCTGGCGATGTTTGTCAGCGTGGCGTTTATAGTCCTCCTTGGCTTGGCCCAGTTGCTGGAGCAAAAGTTGTTGCACCGCTGTGAGTTCCTGCAGCCAATCCTCAGCTGCGGGAACTTCTGAAGTTTCAATGACAGGGGGGAAGAAACGTGGATGGAAGCCGTAGTTTGCAAAGAACGGCGTTTCTTTTGTAGAAGCTTGAACTCCATTGTTGTAGGCAAACTCAGACAGTGGTAACAGAGAAGCCCAATTGTCCTGTTGATAGTTTACATAACAGCGAAGATACTGCTCCAAAGTGGCATTGGTGCGCTCCGTTTGCCCATCTGTTTGGGGATGATGAGCTGAAGATAAGCGAGAGTCTATGCCCAATAGTTTTTGTAGTGCCTTCCAAAAACGAGAGGTGAATTGAGATCCACGGTCTGTGACTAAACTCTTGGGCAATCCATGTAGTCTGAAAACATGTTGAAGGAATAGATCCGCAGTCTCTTTGGCCGTGGGAAGACCTTCACAGGGAATGAAATGGGCTAACTTGGTGAAAAGGTCCACCACCACTAGGATCGTGGTGAATCCACAGGAAGGTGGTAGGTCAGTGATGAAATCCGCAGAAATTATTTCCCATGGCCGAGATGGGGTAGGAAGGGGATGCAGAAGCCCTGAGGGCTTCTCCCTTCTTATCTTAGAGCGCTGGCATACTGGGCAGGTGTTGACATATTTTTCCACATCTTTGCGGATCTTGGGCCACCAAAAATCCCTTAGGATCAAATGCATGGTTTTAAATAGTCCGAAATGCCCTGCTGGTTTGCAGTCATGACACAGACGAAGCGCTTTCTCCCTGCCCGGTCCGGGTGGGATATAAACATGATTTCTATAGCATAGCAGTCCATCTTTAAGCGAAAAGGGAAAATGCAGACCTTGGCGAAGTTGGTCCTGCGCCCAGGCATCTGCTTGCTGACTAGCCCTGATTTCTTGAGCACAGATGGGTCCTGGAGTAGGGGAAGTTGAACCAATGGGAATGGATTTGGTGTTCCCCACCGTGAGCGTGGCAAAGTTCTCGGGTTGTAGCAGTTGGGATTCTAAGGTCTCCTTGCGTCCTGCAGCGTATTCCGGTTTACGTGACAGGGCGTCTGCTTGCTTGGTTTGGGCTGGGGTCACATAATGGATCTGGAAGTTGAAACGTTCAAAGAATAAAGCCCAACGTTGCTGCCTCTGATTTAGTTTGCGGGCAGTTCTTAGATGTTCTAGATTACGATGATCAGTGTGGACTTCAATGGGAAATTTGGCCCCTTCTAGCCAATGTCTCCAAGTTTCAAAGGCTGCCTTTATGGCCAGTAGTTCTTTTTCCCAAATGGTGTAATTTCTCTCTGGTGTGGTTAGTTGACGAGAGTAAAAGGCACAGGGATGGAGGTGATCTCCCACCGGTTGTAAGAGTACAGCCCCAATTGCCACATCAGAGGCGTCCGCTTGCACAACAAAAGGGGTTCCAGGATTTGGGTGCTGTAGAATTGGCTGGGAGGTGAATAGTTTCTTTAGTTGCTGGAACCCTTTCTCTGCTTGATCAGTCCAGCGGAAAGGCTGTTTTCCACGGATGCAGCTAGTGATGGGGTCGGACCAGCGGGCAAAATCTGGAATGAACTTGCGGTAATAGTTCGCGAACCCCAAGAAACGCTGCACCTCTTTCTTGTTTGTTGGCGCCCGCCATTCCAATACTGCTGAAACCTTGGCTGGATCCATGGAAAGCCCTAGAGGCGAGATGCGGTAACCAAGGAAATCTACCTCTTGTAGATCAAAGGCGCATTTTTCCAGCTTGGCATAAAGTCCATGATCCCGCAATCGTTGTAACACCATTTTGACGTGGTTCTCATGTTCTGATTGTGATCTAGAAAACACCAAAAAATCGTCCAGGTAAATTATCAAGAACCTGTCTAGATAGTCCTGAAAAATGTCATTGACAAAATGCTGGAACGTTGCGGGAGCTCCGCATAAACCGAAATTCATAACTCGGGACTCGAATAATCCGAATTTGGTCTGGAAGGCGGTCTTCCACTCGTCCCCTTCCCTGATGCGAACTAAGTTGTAAGCCCCCCGAAGATCCAGCTTGGTGTAAACCTTGGCTCCTCGAAGCCGATCCAGTAGATCCGAGATTAAGGGCAGGGGATAGCTGTTCCGCTTGGTGATATTGTTCAATGCTCTGTAGTCCACCACCAAGCGTAGTTCCCCTGACTTCTTCTTCACAAACATCACTGGGGAGGCGGCTGGGGATTGAGAGGGTCTGATGAATCCCTTGCGAAGGTTTGTCTCTAGGAATTCCCTGAGAGCTTCTTGCTCTGGTTCAGTCAGGGAGTAGAGATGCCCTCGCGGAATCGGGGCCCCCTCCACCAAGTCAATGGCACAGTCATAAGGTCTATGTGGGGGTAATTTTTCGGCTTCTTTCTCATTGAATACATCCCAATACTCGGAGTACTTCTTTGGCAAGGTGATGATGGGCTCGGTGTCTGTGGCATGACATACCTTGGCTACGAGGCAATGGTTTTGGCAGTACGGTGAAGCAAACTGCAGTTCTCTGTTGGACCAGGAGATGTTAGGGTCGTGGAGAGTCAGCCATGGAATTCCCAAAATCACAGGAAAATGGGGAACCTCGGTAACAAAGAAGGAAATCTCTTCCATATGTTCCCTTATCCACATCCTGGTGGGTTCCGACCACTGACTTACGGGGCCCGTCTTGAGGGGGCGGCCGTCTATGGCCTGCACCACACGGGCATTCTTGAAATCATGATATTGTAATCCCAGAGAGTCGGCATACTCTCTATCGATGAAATTGTTGGTAGCTCCAGAGTCTATCATAGCGTGGATCATGACGGGTCCCCTTTTTGCTGACCATAAAGTGACCACGAGAAGGAACAGGACCCCGGTTGGCGGCTCTTGGATGGATTTTTTGACCGGGTTGGCGAGCCTCTCTACACCCGGTCGTTGGCTTCCCCCGCCGGCTGTGTGCCAGTCGGCTCAGACGCCTTCGTCTCCGTGGAGGACGCCGCCGCAAGACGGGCGGCCGGCTTCCCTTTGGCTGGGCACTCTCTGGCGAAGTGGCCCCCGTTCCCGCAGTACCAGCAGAGGTTTAAGCGTTGACGACGGGCCTTCTCGGCGGCATCTAGTCTGGGACGCACATTGCCCAACTGCATCGGCACCTCCTCGCCTCCTCTGGGGTATGGGGTTGGCGGTGGGGGTCTCCACACTGGTCGTGGCTGAACGCTGGCGGGAGCGGGGGGTTTTGCCCCGGCTCTACTGCCCTGGCCTCGAACCCACTGTTTCCTGTTGGCAATCATGACTTCAGCCCGTAAACATTGATCAATGAGTGCCTCGAGGGTCTGGGGAGGGTCCACCTTGGAGATTTCTTCCAGCATTTCAATGTTGAGACCCTCCCGGAATTGTCCTCTGAGGGCTACATCGTTCCAGCCGGTGTTGTGGGCCAGCACTCGGAACTCGGCTATATACTGAGACATAGGTCTGTCTCCTTGGAAAAGGCGACGGAGTTTGTGACCGGCTGCCTCCAAATTGTCCTCGATTCCCCAAGTCTCCTTGAGGTGGTCCAAGAAGTGTTGCGCTGACCTTAGGTGTGGAGAGGCTTGATCGTACAGTGCCGTCGCCCAATTGGCCGCTGGCCCGTCTAGAAGACTGTAAACCCACGCCACTTTGATGTCTTCTTGGGGAAACTCGGCATCTCGGGCCTCTAGATAAGCTTGACATTGGCGACGGAAGACATGAACCTTAGAAGCTTCCCCAGTAAACTTGGTGGGCAACGCCATGGCCGGGAGGCGGACTCCGCGCTCCCGCAAGCCCTTTATTTCTCCATCCTGGGCGTTGAGTCTGTCGCGGATGCGATCCACCTCTTCCTTGTCGATGGTGTAGGTAATCGGCTGGCCGCTCGGCCCAGGTACGACTCCGGTGGACATTCTGGCCGAGGTTAATTGGTGCTTAGGGCGGCGGAGTCAAACTGTCACGACCCAGGCTGCAGAGCACCAATAACCATACACCGAGGCCAGAATCTATCTAATATCTTTATTGAAGGAATATATAAAGTTAATAAAAACAAGTGTAGAAAATAGTCCAGAATTAGACCTTTCAGGAAAGGTCAGAATTAGCCCAAAAAAGCAATGTCAAATAAGAAATATTAAGGTCCAAAGTTGTAATCCAATAACCGAAACACTCACTTTGCCAAGCAAAGTGAGGGGAGATGACAAGGTCCTTTAGTCCATAAAACTTGAGCAAGGCTAGGAAATAACTTGATACTTGAAACAAGGCTTGAACGTGGAACAAGGTAACTAAGAACAAGAACAAGGTCCGTGGAATAACTTGGTAAAATCCGTGAAACAAGGCAAGGATTGATCCTGGGAAACAAGGCAAGGTCCGCAGGTAAACAAAGGCTGGGAAGCAAGGCGAAGGCTGGATAACAAGGCAAGGCTTGATCAGGAGCGAGGCTTGAATCGGAGCGCGCTGTCCAGACACAACTCGCTCCGTAGGCTGACGAATTGACTCCGCGAAGTTACTACGCGGGCAAAACACCTATATAGAGTCCAACTTTCTCACCAAAGCAGTTCTCTGGGAATCAGAAACGAAAGCTAAACTCTGAGACCAGATGTTAAACTCCTTAAAGATTCTCACGAGAACCAGTCTTAATTGGCAACATTCTTAGCTGCTATCCTCGCACTCCTGCGCGAAGCTGATTCCAAACTTCTCTGTTGTTTACAAAACTCCCGGCGCAAGAACACGGGAGAAGTAGGTTCTGGGGTTGTTTGACATACTTCTGGGAGACAACTTTCTTGCAGGTGCAAGGTCCCCAGATCGGCCTGGGAAAGATCTGGCTGAGAGGAATCCAGTTCAGACTGGGAAGGTAAAAAACCCAAGTTCTCATCTTCATCAGGGACTACAATGTCCTGAGCAGGACTGCAAGGCCCATGGGTCATCACAGAGCTGGATTTGTCTCAGGCTCCTATTCAGGTGCAAGATAATGAATTAGTTGACCTTGACAATCAAGGAGCACCATTGCTATCTAGAGCAGATCGTTTGCAATGGAAAGGAATGCCTAGGCGCAGCCTGAGATTAGCTGGAAAATGGGAGGCCTCTGAAGGAAAGAGAAATGCATTTTTGGGTTGCTTTTAAAAGTGTGTGTTTAGAGACAATTCTTTGTCAAAGCAAATTCTCGCTTCATCAGAGTGGATGTGTCTTCTTGCCTGGAAATTCTTCTGTTCTTGAATCCTTGCAACCAGTGGACTAATGGACAGTGGACAGCCTGAAATACATACAACAACCCAGTAGACCAGGGGTCCCCAAACTAAGGCCCGGGGGCCACATGCGGCCCATCCAAGCCATTTATCCGGCCCCCGCTGCGGCAGCTCCCTCCTCCTCCTTCACCTGGTGCATGCCTTCCAAAGCTTTGCTTATTTATAATGGCATTTTTATTATTATTTAACTAATTATTAATTATCAAGGGGTGCTTTTGGTGCACAAAAGCAGAAGGGGGTTGGACTAAATAGCACAAGGGAGCTCTTCCAACTCTCGTTGTTGTTGTTGTTGGCACAAAGACATAGTATAACACAGGAAATGAGATCTATATGCTGGATTTCGAATCACAACATCACAAGTCGAATGCTTCCCAAGCGTTTATTATTATTATTATCAACAACATTGAGGGTGGGTGGCCATCTGTCAGGGGTGCTTTGTTTGTGCTTTTGGTGCACAAAGGCAGAAGAGGTTGAACTAAATGGCCCAAGGGGTCTCTTCCAACCCCCTTTATTATTTTGATGATGATTATTGATGCTGATTAACATTGAGGCTGTATTTGTTCCCATTTTGTTTTTCTTCTTCAAAATAAGATATGTGCAGTGTGCATATGAATTTGTTCATAGTTTTTTTTAAAAAAAAAAAAAACTATAGTCCAGCCCCCCAACAGTTTGAGAGACCGTGAACTAGCCCCCTGTTTAAAAAGTTTGGGGACCCCTGAAGTAGACTAACGTTTCTTAGAAAATGGACTCACGCTTTTTGACTAAAGATTTACTGACTCTTTTTGCAACTACTTTGGGATCTTTATTTCTGCCTGCTTTGTTTATATATATTCTGCTTTAGCTTAATAAAATTACAAAAGACTATTTTTTGTGTGTGGCTTGGTGTCAACAGCAAGGTGAACTAGTCTGAGGTGCGACACCGGCATTGAATGTTTGCCATATGTGTGTGTTTTGTGATCCGCCCTGTGATCGTGAAACCCACAAAAGTGGAGGTATGACTGTATACTCACATTCGTTCCAGAACTAGGATAAGCACACAGGCTTGTTTCAACTGTTCCCTGGATATTGTAAACATCTCTCTCTTCATTTTTCCCCAGCAAACTCTGGATCCGATCGATGAAGTCGCTGCCTTGATTGCTGCCACTGTTCATGACGTGGATCATCCCGGGCGCACAAACTCCTTCCTGTGCAACGCAGGCAGCGAGCTTGCCATTTTATACAACGACACGGCAGTCTTGGAAAGTCACCATGCAGCTTTGGCCTTCCAGATCACGATACGAGACGATAAGTGCAATATTTTTAAAAACATGGAGCGGTGAGTGTTTCTTTAAAAGATAGTGGTCACATGGGTATGCCATATGCATATGTTAACATGGGAGAGGTTGGACTAGATGGCCCTTTTAAATCCCAAATTTTGGGATTCTATGGCCTGTCAGAAAGCTCAGATCTCTCAGAACTCAAACTGTTGAAGCCAAAAGATAAATATTTGCCCAAGAGTGTAAGCTGAATTCCAAAAGTCAAAGAAAATAGTGTTATGGACTTTGTTTTCTACTCCAAAACCCAATTTCACGGCGTGTCCCTAGATTTTGATGCTACTCAACCTCCCCAACATTAAGAAACAAACTGAAAAATGAGTTAAGAAATGAATTAATTAAATCTGTATTTAATCATCATCAGAGGTCATTTTTAAAAGCTGTTCTCTGTTGTGTTTGTTGTTTTAAATCTCTTTTGTTTCCAGAGTGCTATTGTAATAATCAAGGCATGGAAGCAAGGAAATATTAAGAATAGTGTTTTTGTCTTTTTTCAAAAAGAATAGCAGCAATTTGTTGTCAAAGGCTTTCATGGCTGGAATCACTGGGTTGCTGTGAGTTTTCTGGACTGTATGGCCATGCTCCAGAAGCATTCTCTCCTGACGTTTCACCCACATCTATGGTAGGCATCCTCAGAGGTTGTGAGGTCTGTTGGAAACTAGGCAAGTGGGCTTTATATATCTGTAAAATAATGTCCAGGGTGGGAGAAAGAACTCTGATCTGTTTGAGGCGAGTGTGGATATTACAACTGGAAAACTTGATTAGCATTGAATAGCCATGCAACTTTAAAGCCTTGGTTGCTTCCTGTCTGGGGTAATTCTTTGTTGGGAGGTTAGCTGACCTTGATTGTTTCCTGTGTGGAATTCACGTGTTTATTGAGTGTTACTCTTTATTTACAATCAGGCTTTGACGCTGCAAGGCTATTCAGTGCTAATCAAGGTGGCCAATTGCAACATTCACACTTGCCTCCAGCAGAAAAGAGTTGTTTCTCCCACCCTTGACAGATAAACCCCACTTACCTAGTTTCCAACAGACCTCACAACCTCAGAAGATGCCTGCCATAGATGTGGGCAAAACATCAGGAGAGAATGCTTCTGGAACATGGCCATACAGCCCAGAAAACTCACAGTTACCCAATAGCAACAATTATTTATTAATTTCTCACATGTTGTGTCATTGTTTCCAAAAAAAAGAGTAATCTATCTGGAAGTTTACAGGATACATTTTAATCAATTGGTTAATGGGAGAAATTCAAAAGAGTTAATGGATGCATCTGAAAAGACTGAAATAGTTAATAGGCTAAAGTATAAAAAAGATAAATGCCTCAAAGTTCAAATAGTAGACAATCAGTCGCAGACATCCTCCTGAGCCTTTCCTCCACTCCTTCTTTGCCTAGAAACGAATATCGAACCCTCCGCCAAGCCATTATTGACATGGTCCTGGCCACAGAAATGACGAAGCACTTTGAACATGTCAACAAGTTTGTCAACAGCATCAACAAACCACTGGCCGCCCTTGAAGAGAATGGGGTAAGAGTCCCTTTGAAGAAGTAGAAGCAGCTGCAGGCGGAAGCTAGTGACTTAGCAGCTAGGGGAGATCATCCAGAATTTCGGAGTTCGATGCCATCTGTACGCAGATGACGCCCAACTCTATCACTCCTTTCCACCTACAGCTAAGGAGGCTGCCCAGGTCCTGAACGGGTGCTTGGTAGCTGTGACGATTTGAATGAAGGTGAACAAATTGAAATTGAATCCAAACAAGATAAAGGTACTCCTGGTCAGTAAAAAGGCCGAACAGAGTATAGGGTTACAGCTTGGATAGACGGGATTACACTCCCCCTGAAAGCAGAGGTTTGCAGTTTAGGAGTTCTTCTGGATTCTTAGCTGAGCCTGGAACCCCGGGTCTCGGCGGTGGCCAGGGGAGCTTTTTGCACAATTTAAAGTTGTAGGAGCCCCGGTGGCAAAGTG
The DNA here is from genome assembly GCF_035594765.1 of Anolis carolinensis. Taxonomy (NCBI): domain Eukaryota; kingdom Metazoa; phylum Chordata; class Lepidosauria; order Squamata; family Anolidae; genus Anolis; species Anolis carolinensis. The sequence continues at coordinate 14,607,264 of NW_026943822.1, read as the reverse complement.
CATTAAAGCACTGAGCTGGAGACCGAAATGTCCCAGATTCAATCCCTGGGAGCGGCGTGAGCGGCCGCTGTTAGCTCCAGCTCCTGCCAACCTAGCAGTTCGAAAACATGCAAATGTGAGTAGATCAATAGGTACCGCTTTGGCGGGAAGGTAACAGCGCTCCATGCAGTCATGCCAATGGCCACATGACCTTGGCGGTGTCTATGGACAACGCCGGCTCTTGGGCTTAGAAATGGAGATGAGCACCAAACCCCAGAGTCAGACATGACTGGACTTAACGCCAGGGGAAAACCTTTACCTTTACCTTGCCAGCTGTGCCTGTATTTTGAGAAGCCAGATTTGGCCATGGTAGTTCACGCTCTTGTAACATCTTGAATAGACTACTGCAATGTGCTCTATATGGGGTTGCCTTTGAAGACTGTTCACAAGCTCCAAGTAGTCTAACGGGTGGGAGCCCGGCTGCTCACTAGAGCAGCTTAAAGGAAGAAGACATTCCCCCATTACATCAGCTCCACTCACTACCAGTTTGCTGCCGAGCACAATTCAAAGTGCTGGCTTAGCCTATAAAGCCCTAAACGGCTCTGGCCCAACTTACCAATCCAAACATATCTCTTAAGTTTAGAGCCTTAAGATCTGCTGGGGAGGCCCTGCAGATCTCTGTCCCACCCCCTTCGTAGTGTCACCCACTCCTCTTCTCTCCACTTTAATTATGGCTAGTGGCATGTGTAAATGTAAGATGTTATCATTTTGTAAACACACGTAAAACATGTATGTGTCAAGCATATTTTGCTGGTATGTATGGAAATATCAGTGTGTGAAGTAGTCCTTGGTCCAGAATTGAGTGGTAAGGAGCCCCGGTGGCGAAGTGTGTTAAAGCGCTGAGCTGCTGAACTTACTGACCGAAAGGTGCCAGGTTCAAATCCCGGGAGCGGCTTGAGCGCCCGCTGTTAGCTCCAGCTCCTGCCAACCTAGCAGTTCGAAAACATGCAAATGTGAGTAGATCAATAGGTACCACTCTGGCGGGAAGGTACCGGCACTCCAGGCAGTCATGCCAGTGGCCACATGACCTTGGAGGTGTCTACGGACAACGCCGGCTCTTCGGCTTAGAATTGGAGATGAGCACCAACCCCCAGAATCAGACATGACTATACCTTTACCTTGAACCACATTTGCTTCTCTCTCCTCTTCCGCCATTGTGTTTGAAGGATATGAACTCTTATATCATTCCTTCTTCCACACATTCCCCCTCACAAGCAGCTAAGGAAATGATTTCAACATTCGGGACAGTTGAGAACAGAGCTTTGGCATCTTCCATCAAGCACCTTGCCAACTCCAATTGGTTTTGTGCTGGTTTGATAATTCAGCATCCCAAGAAGAAGTCCCTTTCTCATTATGATTTTTAAAGAAGGTGCTGCTGAACAACCTCCTCCCGACAACAAAAATGGCTGGAAATTGATATCCCAGCTACTGTATTTCTTCCTTAATACGTACCGTATATACTCAAGTATAAGCTGACCCTAATATAAGCCGAGGCACCTAATTTTACCACAAAAAACTGGGGAAACTTATTGACTCGAGTATAAGCCGAGGGCGGAAAATGCAGCAGCTACTGGTAAATTTCAAAATGAAAATAGATCCCAAGGAAGTTATATTGAGGCATCAGTAGGTTAAAGGTTTTTCAATATTTACTGTATTTCAAAGAAAAACAGTAAACTAGCTCTGTAAGTGGAAAAGTAGGGTCAACAAAAACAATATGGTATTAACAATAACATAATAATAATGATAATAATAATAATAATAATAATAATAACAACAACTTCATTTTTACCCTGCCCTATGTCCCCATTTCCCTCCTGCAATATTTGCAAGCCCTATATATTTATGTTTATATTTCTCTAGAAATCTCTGTGTGTGTGTGTGTGTCTGTGCATTTCCCCTGCAATATTTGCAAGCCCTACATATCTATATTCATATATATCTATCTGGGCATCTCTCTCTATGTAATTATATCTGTATAGGATTTGCAAAGACTTGCAAACATGTGAGGCGAAAATTCATATATAAAATAATCTATACACATGGATACAGATATACAGGTACATTGAAATCTCTAGATATCTATATGTTTATAGGATTTGCATAGACTTGCAAAAACATATGAGGGGGAAATTCATATATAAAATTAATCTAGATAGATCGATACAAATATAAAGGTACATAGGGATTGCAAAGACTTGCAGGGGGAAATCCCTATATATCTGTAGCAGAGATTAACAAATATTTCAGGAGAAAATGCTTTTATAAGATTGATGGATATATATATATATATTCTTCTTCCTGACTTGCAAGGGCTTCTTTCCCTTTACAAAACATTCCCTTGGTTAAGAGCGAGGGAGGCTTTGGAAAAGAAAACATTGATAAAGGGAGGGTAAGCTTGACCTTGACCCAATTATAAGCTGGGGGAGGCTTTTTCAGCTCATAAATAAGGGCTGAAAAGCTCGGATTATCTTCGAGTATATACGGTAATATATTTTGTGTAGTGAGGGTACGAAGTTTATTGTTCTCTATCCAACTCTGTGCAGGAGGTGGCTGTTTGTATATTTTCACAAAGGGCTCCTTTGAGCTTCCCTTGAGATCTTGGCATTTATTCCGCTCCAAATTGGGTTGGTTCCAAGTATTTTGAAGTCAGCGAAACAAGAGCCGAAGCACCAATTCCGTTGGCTGGCCCAGCAGTTGGTCCTCGATGAACAATGGAAATCCCATTGAGGGATCATTGTAAAACATGATCAAATGGGGAAGCTGCGCATGGGATGGGAACATGGATCCCAGACTGGATGTCTCGATTCAGCCTATGCAGCATCAAAGCTTTGAATGATAGCTTAATTAATCAAGGACATCTGCCTTGCCCCCATCAATAGTAGTGTTTCTAATCGTACACACATGAGAAAGAGAGGAGAGAAAAATAACACAATGTAACAAAATTTGAAAAAAAAATCTGGTTTGAAAGTGTTGTTTCCTGTTTAATTGTGTGTTATTTTCTTGAAAAACTTTGTTTTTGTTTCTGCCACAAACTACAGTAGAGTCTCACTTATCCAACATAAACGGGCCAGCAGAACGTTGGATAAATGAATATGTTGGATAATAAGGAGGGATTAAGGAAAAGCGTATTAAACATCAAATTAGGTTATAATTTTACAAATTAAGCACCAAAACATCATGTTATACAACAAATCTGACAGAAAAAGTAGTTCAGTGCACAGTAATGCTATGTAGTAATTACTGTATTTATGAATTTAGCACCAAAATATCATGATGTATTGAAAACATTGACTACAAAAATGCGTTGGATAATCCAGAACGTTGGATAAGCGAGTGTTTCATAAGTGAGACTCTACTGTATGTTGAATCGGTTGAAACTCAATAAGGGGTTCATTAAAAAACTAGACCAAGATGTGCTGCAGGAAACTTTTTTCCCATATTTTTATGATAGAACCAATTAGGAAATGATACAGTAGAGTCTCACTTATCCACCACCAAACTTTGCCGCTTGGCTTGCATCCTCAACCAGTGCATGCGCTCAACTTTCCCGCATGCTCATCCTGGATTGCTCTTCTAAAGTTTTGCAAGAAGCACGCCTTTCCTGTCCCAAAAAAACGGTAGCCATAACCTTCCTTGCAGGCATTTGTAAAACAGAAGAGCGATCCAGGACGAGCATGGGGGAAAGTTGAGTGCATGCACATGCGCAGCTGCGGCAAGGGACGCCCGCCTGGTTGAGGACACAAGCCAAGTGGCAAAGTTTGGTGGAGAAGGACTTTCCAAACTCTTTTATCGCTATGAGAAGTGCCTAGATTTCAATGGGGACTATGTTGAGAAGTGGTATTTAGGTCTGGCTTTCAACTGCATATGGTAAATGTTTTCTCCTATACTTTGTTCATTTTTAATTCCAAAATGTAATCTACTTTCTGGATAGCCCTCGTAGATACATGCTATAGCGCAGGCATGGACAAACTTCGCCCCTCCAGGTGTTTTGGACTCCAACTCCTATATTTCCTAACAACCTGGAGTCCAAAACACCTGGAGGGCCAAAGCTTTCCCATGCTTGCTATAGTGTGAAAGGCAGATATAAAAATAACCAATTATGATGATAATGATTTAGACTTCTACACTTTCATTTCATGAGGGTGCAAATGGAGACAGCGATTCCATCAAAAATGTACTCACCTCGCCTGAAAACCGAATCCTGATCAAGCGGATGCTCATCAAGTGCGCTGACGTCTCCAATCCCTGTCGGCCTCTGGAACAGTGCGTTGAGTGGGCAGGACGCATCTCTGAAGAGTATTTTGCACAAGTGAGTAAGATACAAGAATGCATCATAACATGTCGGGGCTCAACCCTTTGGACCAGCAGGGGTTGTCACATTATCTGCTATCCTGGCTGGCGACTTGTACATTTTGTTGTGGGTTGTAGATATAAATATACAGAAGCTTTACCACTCTTTCTGAACCAAAATATACCCAGCAGTATAATTAAGTGTCACTCAGGTTTGTGTAACAAATAACAGTAACTTTACTTCAGTTCAAAAGATCAAACAGGGCAACAATATATACAGCAGTCTCTCTGAATTGTTACAGAGAACAAAGGCAATAAATAGTCCTTTTAAACAGTCTTTAAATATGCTTCAATTGACTTAGAAATAACCAGGCTTTGGAAAGTTGGCAGCCATTTTCTTCCTGACTGGTTCCAGTCAGCGCTCTCATCTCTCTCAGAATGGTAGTTACCGTATATACTTGAGTATAAGCCGACCCGAATATAAGCCGAGGCACCTAATTTTACCACAAAAAAACTGGGAAAACATTGACTCCAGTATAAGCCGAGGGTGGTAAATTTCAGAAATAAAAATAGATAGCAAAAAATGGCATTAATTGAGGCATCAGTAGGTTAAATGTTTTTGAATATTTACATCAAGCTCTAATTTAAGATAAAACTGTCCAACTCTGATTAAATCATTATTCTCATCTTCTTCAATGTAAATGTGCTTATATATCCTTTTAATAATAATAGAGTAAAATACATGTAATAATAATAATAATAATAATAATAATAAATACAGGAAAATAATAAATGTAATAATAAATAGAGTAGAATAATAAATGTAATAATAATAATAAGATCAGAATGAAATAATAAATGTATTATTATTATTATTATTATTAATAATAATAATAATAATAATAATAGAGTAAAATAAATGTAATAGTAGCAAAAATAACAGAGTACAATAATAAATGTAATAATAATAGAGTAAAAGAATAAATGTAATAATACCAATAATAATAGAGAAAAATAATAATGTACCATATATTCTTGAGTATAAATTGACCCAAATATAAGCCCACCAGGATCCTCACCCGAGTATAAGCCGAGGGGGGCTTTTTAGTCCTTAAAAAAGGGCTGAAAAACTAGGCTTATACTCGAGTATATACAGTCAATCAGTTTCAGCAGCAAGCCAGAGACAGTAGCCAATCGGAATTCTGGCTCCTGGTTGACTCAACCAATCAAGTGCTGACACATGCCTTTGCAGTCAACCCATAACATCATGGTGCCTTTTTCAAATCCCCACACATTTGTGGTGATAGCCCTACGTTCATGAATTTATAGGCTTTGTGAATAAGAACCAGTTAAGGATTCATACCCTTGAGTCAACTGCAGTAAAAAATTCCAATCAACAACAACTTCAATAATAATATGAAACTATGATTTTTTTGTTGTGCAGACAGATGAAGAAAAAAGACAAGGCTTGCCGGTTGTGATGCCAGTTTTCGACAGAAATACCTGTAGTATCCCCAAGTCACAAATATCATTCATTGATTATTTCATCACTGACATGTTCGATGCTTGGGATGGTAAGCGGTTTCTTCATCTATTTAACATTCTCTCTATTGGAAAACGCAACTGAATGGGACGGTGAGTGGATGGGACTGATCAAGCGGAAGGCTTAAGCAACTGAGCGGGGAAAGGAAAGGGTATGAGGTTCATAGGAATTGTGGGAGTTGAAGTCCAAAACACCTGGAGGGCCGAAGTCTGCCCATTCCTGCTTTATATCAATCAACTTGTCTTGATTCCACAAGTACATTCGCATCTACATCCAGCAAAAACAGAAAGCTAGATGTTGGAATTTCTCTCGCTTGACCAGAAGATGTCACTGTCTCTACTCAATACCAGTCTAAAGGAAAAGTTCAACTGGTTTTGTAAAGTTGAGTTTCAATGTATTCCCTCCCTGCATAGCTGAGAGTAGCTTTGAGCTTCTCTCCCAGGAAGTAAACAAGCCTTCCGCTCTCGTGCTCTCAATTTGCTTTCAATTCTCTTTCCCTCTTAGCAAGCTTCATTTAAATGTATTACGGTCTCCTCATTCCATCACTCCTTGCAAATTTTAGATAGCCTATTACACAATTCGCAGGTTCGAATCCGGTGAGCACCCGCTGTTAGCTCCAGCTTCTGCCAACCTAGCAGTTCGAAAACATGCCAATGTGAGTAGATCAATAGGTACCACTCCAGCGGGAAAGTAATGACACTCCATGCAGTCATGCCGGCCACGTGACCTTGGAGGTGTCTAAGGACAACGCCGGCTCTTCGGCTTAGAAATAGAGATGAGCACCAACCCCCAGAGTCAGAATGACTGGACTTAACGTCAGGGGAAACCTTTACATTATAATATTATTATCAATATTATATGCATATATTATATTATTAGTATAGCATAATATGAGTATTATATATTATTACCTTTTACCTTATTACACAAGCCAACAAAATCAAACTTTTTGTAATAATCAGAAATTAGAGTAGCACAATTTAAATCAATTCTTACGTCTTTTTAAAAAATATGTCTTTTTTTCCCAACACGTTAACTTTTTATAATATGACAAATGGTACATTACAGTGGACTGTTGTAAAGTCTGCACAATTCGCCTCAGATTACTGTAACACAAGCCAGTAAGTATTTTTCATCAGATATAATTTTAAATCATTCTTATAGAGTTTTTTTTTTGCACTGAATTAAGATCTGTGTTTATTTTTTCTCTGTCACATGTAGTTTTTGCGATGAGGCTAATTGCATAATTAATGCATTTATACAATTATATCAATAGAATCTAATTGATAAGATAAAGGTTTCCTCTGATGTTAAGTCCAGTCGTGTCCGACTCTGTTGGTTGGTGCTCATCTCCATTTCTAAGCCGAAGAGCCGGCGTTGTCCGTAGACACCTCCAAGGTCATGTGGCCAGCATGACTGCATGGAGCGCCATTACATTCCTGCCGGAGCAGTATTTATTTATTTATTTACAGTATTTATATTCTGCCCTTCTCACCCCGAAGGGGACTCAGGGCGGATCACATTACACATATAAGGCAAACATTCAATGCCTTGACATAGAACAAAGACAAAGACAAAACGCAGGCTCCAAGCTGGCCTCGAACTCATGACCTCTTGGTCAGAGTGATTGGTCTCAGCTGGCTACAGCTGGCTGCTCACCAGCTTGCACCACAGCCTGGTACCTATTGTTCTACTCACATTTGCATGTTTTCAAACTGCTAGGTTGGCAGAAGCTGGAGCTAACAGCGGGCGCTCACTCCGCTCTCCGAATTCAAACCTGCGATCTTTCAGTCTGCAAGTTCAGCAGCTCAGTGCTTTAACACCCTGTTATCAGTGCGTAAATGCATTAATTATTCAATTAGCCTCATTGAAAAAACAACACGTGATAGAGAAAAAATAAATACAGGTTTGGTGGTTCGAATCCGCGCAATAGGGTGAGCTCCCATTTGTCAGCTCTAGCTTGTGGGGACATGAGCGAAGCCTCCCAGCAGGATGGTAACACATCCCGGTGTCCCCTGGGCAACATCTCTGTAGACAGCCAATTCTCTCACACTAGAAACGACTTGCAGTATGTTCTCAAGTCGCTTCTGACACGATAAAAAAATTCCCCCAACTTTCACAGCCATTGAAACCATTCATTTGGCCACTTTCTTAGACCATAAACCAGGGGGTCCTCAAACTTTTTAAGCCGAGGGCCGGTCCACAATCCTTCTGACTGTTGAGGGGCCGGATTATCATTTGAAAAAAATACAATCAAATTCCGATGCACACTGCATATGTCTTATTTGTAGTGCAAAAACAACAAGAACAAGAACAAGAACAATGAAAGAACAATACAATATTTAAAAATAAAAACAATTTTAACCAACATACATTTATCAGGATTTCAATGGGAAGTGTGGTCCTGCTTCTGGCCAATGAGATAGTCAAGTTAATTAGGGTTGTTGTTGTTGTTGTTGTTGTTGTTGTTGTGTGCCTTCAAGTCATTTCAGACTTTGGGTGAGCCTAAGTCTAAAATTTATTTATTTATTATTTACTGCATTTATTTACTACATTTGTATCACACCCTTCTCACCCCAAAGGGGACTCAGAGTGGCTTACAAATTATATGTACATACAACATATTATATTATTAGCATAGCACAATATTAGCATTATATATTACTATGTTGAACTATACCACTATACTGTAATATTATTAGTAATATCATATGTAATATAGAATATATAATTAATATTATTATATGGTATTATTATTAGTGTTATACTAGCTGTGCCCGGCCACGCGTTGCCGTGGCAAAGTATGAGGCCCCTTCTACACAGCTGGATAAAATGAACACTGAAGTGGATTATATGGCAGTGTGGACTGAAGATAATCCAGTTCAAAGCAGATAATATAAGATTATAAATAGGTAATATAGCTGTGTGGAAGGGCCTTGAGTCTACACTGTCGTATAATCCAGTTAAAATCTGATAATGTGTATTTTATAGGTAGTGTGGAAGAGGCCTAAGTGAGGCTCTGCCTGTCCCCTGGGCTGAGTAGGTTGCTAGGAGACCAAGTGGGCGGAGCTTAGCCTTCTAACTGGCAGCAATTGGATAAAAACAATTATTCCTCTACCTCTAATTACCTTTATTTTTCTTTTCTTTTTGTTTTATGAACGTAGAGGCATGGATGAGGGGTTGTGTTGCCAAGTTTAGTGTTTCTGGGATGTGTAGTTTTGTTGTTTTGTTCTAGGCCGAAATGTCATTACCCTTTTATATATATAGACTAGCTGTGCCCGGCCACGCGTTGCTGTGGCTTATGGGAATCCTTTGTTGGCCAGGTGGAATAGCAGTGAATAGCCTTGCAGTCTCAAAGCCTGGCCGTTTTCTGGAGTAGCTGGAGCTGTTTGTTGTATGAACGTAGAGGCATGGATGAGGGGTTGTGCTGCCAAGTTTAGTGTTTCTGGGATGTGTAGTTTTGCTGTTTTGTCCTAGGCTGAAATGTCACTACCCTTTTATATATATAGATTGTATTACATTATAATATTATTATCAATATTATATGTATATACAATATATTATATTATAAAACTGAGGGCGGGGGCCAGGTAAATGACCTTGGAGGGCCACATCCGGCCCCCGGGCCTTAGTTTGGGGACCCCTGCCATAAACACTTTGTTGTTTTTCTCTCTCCAGCATTTGCAGACCTGCCAAATCTGATGCAACACATGGACAACAACTTCAAATATTGGAAAGGGCTGGATGACCAGAAACTACGGACACTCCGGCCGCCGCCCGAATAGCGATTTGGCCTCTTGGTTTCGTGGTCGTCTCACCTGGAAATGCATTCCTTCAAACTTCGAATTGTGCGTTTTCAGATTTCTTTTGGTCTTTTCAGTATTACTGTCATGCCTTCCTGCGCACAGTCTTGGGGAGTCGTGAACATTCAGGACAGCCTTCAGGGCGGCAATGATGGACCTGCCGTGGAGGACTAGTGATTTTATCTAGTAAGCCTTTCAAGCTGAATTCACACTGGATTGCTGCATTGCCTGTACTGAAGGAGGTTTAAGGCTGAACCGTATTGAAACGATGCGTTTAGTTTTGGCGCTATCGTCATTCCAGGGCTGAAGATATCCTCCGCTTAAAAGATTTTAGCACACTGATCATCTGATCTGCCAGCGGAGGTGCAAATCCCTGCAAATCAGCGGTGATGACCCGTGAGGATTATGAGGATGCTTTTGAGTAAGCACTTAAAAAACAGTTACATTGAACAATTCAGTCTTTGACTTGCCAACCTTTTATGAAGGAAGACCTTTTTTTTAATCTTCTGAAAAACGGACGTATTTTTTCACATCGCAGAAGGTGCAATCATTCACTTTTGAGCACTACTGAGCGCAAGTTCTCTTGAAAATAAATTTAGTAGCAAATGGAAAACAAACAACCAACCTGAAGATTTTTTGAAGTTGATCGTTAGGCGTCTCTGATTACAAATATGTTTTATTTATTTTGTTAGGTGTTCAATATTTTCTATGAATTTATAAAGACTTTAAAAGCCAAAGCCAACTTTAGATGCATTACAGATTTACATGATTCATACTCGTTCTGCATTTTATTTTCATAATGCAAAATGCCGTACAATGAGGACACATTTTTATTGCACTGTAAAGATAGACGTGTATGTTGAAATATTGTTCAATTTTATGTTAATTAAAATAAGTTTTTATCAAAGGTGTCGTTGGGGAGAGAAATGGGCATGTTGTCCTAGCACCAGAATTGGCCTGTGATCCAAAGTTTGCTGGCTTAGAACAATACAGGTGTTCAGAGACTATGAATGGTTGCTGGAAAGAAACTTGGAACTCAGGATGACAGAGTAGTGAAGTGGGACATAGGTGGGATGCCCATATAAGGCTATTGTATGCTTCTGAAGTTTTTTTTTAATTCTTTTGGTTCTTTATGGATAATTCAGGCATGGGCAAACTTGTACCCTCCAGGTGTTTTGGACTCCCACAATTCCTAACAGCCTTAAGCCACTTTCTTTTCCCCCTCAGCCACTTAAGCCAGGGGTCCCCAAACTAAGGCCCGGGGGCCAGATGCGGCCCTCCAAGGTCATTTACCTGGCCCCCGCCCTCAGTTTTATAATATAATATTTTTAAATCATTTTTAATAATATATTGTATCTATATATATAAAAGAGTGATGGAATCCTGGTGACCAGCAAAACAACAAAATTAAACACCCCACAACCTAGAAAATGTGACAGCACAACCCCTCATCCACACCTCTAGGTTGATACAACAAAAAGAAAAGAAAAATAAAGTCCTAATTAGATTTAGAGGAATAATTGTTTTTATCCAATTGCTGCCAGTTAGAAGGCTAAGCTCCGCCCACTTGGTCTCCTAGCAACCCACGCAGCCCAGGGGACAGGCACTTAGGCCTCTTCCCCACTGCCTATAAAATACAGATTATCAGATTTGAACTGGATTATATGGCAGTGTAGACTCAACGCCCTTCCACACAGCTATATAACCCATTTATAATCTTATATTATCTGCTTTGAACTGGATTATCTTGACTCCACACTGCCATATAATCCACTTCAGTGTGCAGTCGGACACAACTGGACTTAATGTCAGGAGAAAACCTTTACCCTTTACCTTAACTATCACCAATTCCTCAATACTTTATTTCCCATACCACCAGACTTCACCACAGCAACGGGTGGCCGGCACAGCTAGTTTACTTATAATATTGATAATAATATCATACTGTTATACAATATAATACTAATACTAATACCATATAATAATATTCATTATATGTTATATATTACATATAATATTACAGTATAGTGGTATAGTTCAATATAGTAATATATAATGCTAATATTGTGCTATGCTAATAATATATTGTATGTACATACAGCTGCTCTGAGTCCCCTTCAGGGTGAGAAGGGCAGGATATAAATGTAATAAATAAATGTAATAAATGAATAAATAAATAATTTTAGACTTAGGCTCGCCCAAAGTTTGAAATGACTTGAAGGCACACAACAACAACAATCCTAATTAACTTGACTATCTCATTGGCCAGAAGCAGTCCCACACTTCCCATTGAAATCCTGATAGGTTTATGCTGGTTACAACTGTTTTCATTTTTAAATATTGTATTTTTCTTTCATTGTTGTTGTTTTGCACTACAGATAAGACATGTGCAGTGTGCATAGGAATTTGTTCATTTTTTTAAACTCCAAATGATAATTCGGCCCCTCAACAGTCTGAAGGATTGTGGACCGGCCCTCTGCTTTAAAAGTTTGAGGACCCCTGACTTAAGCTCTCATTAAATTTGAAAACCATTTGTACATACAGTAGAGTCTCACTTATCCAACATAAACGGGCCGGCAGAATGTTGGATAAGTGAATATGTTGGATAATAAGGAGGCATTAAGGAAAAGCCTATTACACATCAAATTAGGTTATGATTTTACAAATGAAACACCAAAACATCATGTTACATAACAAATTTGACAGAAAAAGTAGTTCAATACACAGAAATGCTATGTAGTAATTACTGTATTTACAAATTTAGCACCAAAATATCATGATGTATTGAAAACATTGACTACAAAAATGCGTTGGATAATCCAGAATGTTGGATAAGTGAGACTCTACTGTACTCCAAAATACATGTTATTTCCCCTAAGTTCTGTGCACCAGAAAGAAACCCATTACATAGTCGTCGGTCTTCTTTAGTTTTTACCCAATTTGGGTTCCCAGATTTTATTGAATGAGAGTTTCCATCACTTTTGATTAACTGGGGATAATAGGAACATCAACTCAACAGCACTTCTGACAGTGAGGTTGGGGAAACGTTAAAGGACTTTTGAACATCAGGCACCATATCCACAAACCTTGTTTCTAAATCCAAATCTCCCTAGCCTAACTGAATATAACAAACTGCAGCCTTTACTGGATTACAACTCCCATCAGCTGTAGGCAGGATGCCTAATGATGAGGAATACAGGAGTTGTAGTCCAATATCTGGAAGGCTGGATCCCCCAATGTTGTAATGGGCTAAACCCTCGTGCTGGCAGGACTGCTGATTGAAAGGTTAGCGGTTCAAATCCGGGGAGTGGGGTGAGCTCCCGTCTGTCAGCTCTAGCTTCCCATGTGGGGACATGAAAGAAGCCTCCCACAAGGATGGTAAAAACATCAAAACATTCGAGCAATGTCTCCTGGGCAGCGTCCTTGCAGATGGCCAATTCTCTCACACCAGAAGCGACTTGCAGTTTCTCAAGTCCCTCCTGACACACAAAAAATCTGGAAGGCCACCTGAAATGGCATGGAGGGCCATATTCAGACCACGGGCCTTGAGTCTGGCACATGTGACCTAGTATAGTAGAGTCTCATTTATCCAACACTCACTTATCCAACGTTCTGGATTATCCAACACATTTTTGTAGTCAATGTTTTCAATGCATTGTGATATTTTGGTGCTAAATTCGTAAATGCAGTAATTACTACATAGCATTAATGTGTAATGAACTACTTTTTCTGTCAAATTTGTTGTATAACATGATGTTTTGGTGCTTAATTTGTAAAATCATAACCTATTTTGATGTCTAATAGGCTTTTTCTTAATCTCTCCTTATTATCCAACATATTCGCTTATCCAACATTCTGCCGGCCCGTTTATGTTGGATAAGTGAGACTCTACTGTACTTAAAATTGCCCAGGCTATTTAACACCCGTATCAGGAAAAAAGCTTGCCTCTCCTTGGTAACAAATATAGAATACGGTACATTTAAGATACGATTTGCTGAACTGTCATGACAACCAAACTCTGCTGCTGTGACAGATGTCTCATTCTACCTACTGAAAGGACCAGCTGTAAAAGGCGCATACACACAGACACACACATCTGTCTCATACACACACATGCACACCCAACAAGAAGGTGGTTATTATCACAAAAATTATGAAGAGGATGTTGTTAATGACGACGACTCTGATTAATTCCCAGAAATGACCTTTTCCAAAAAACGGACACTAGGAAACAAAGGGAATGGGGAAAGGCTATGCTGAAACAAATATTGAATAATCCCTACTGATTCATCATCTTGTGGAGGTGGAAGAAAATGAGTCCAGGCTGAGCCGTTTAACACAAAACATACTTTGAACCACATCAGGGCTGAGGTTCAAACTAATTCAAACATCTCTGTCATTCTTAATACCGATTTAGCATACATCGGTGTGCGCGCGCTATTTTACAGGGTAGCTACAAAAAAATTTGAAAACCAATACGTGAACTACTTAGAATGCAAACTACTGCATATAAAATATTCATTTCAAAGCTGGCTCATACATGAAAACGACACTTATGACTCATGTGGCTGAGGCGAGTCAAAAAGCACCCAATATGAACTTGCCTGCATTTGTCAGGTCTATAAACAAGAAGCCCACAGATCTATGGGCCTCACGTGGATAACTTCCAACTCCAATTTGGTGGGGGGCAAAGGGGTGCTTTTAAAATGTTCCTGTTGGCCTCTTGTCCAACTTTTCCTCCTTTGTCTCAGTGTAATCCAGTTTCTGCAAACTAAGTTTAAAGTGCCTCCTGTCCAACTTTCCTCCTTTGTCCTCAGTTGAACCCAGTTTTTGCAAATGGAATTTGAAATGCAAATATGGTTTGCAATCAGTTAATTCAGCAGGGAGCAGAGGTGAGGAGAAGTTGGAACAGGGGTCCCAAAACTAAGGCCCGGGGGCCACATGCGGCCCATCAAAGCCATTTATCTGGCCCCCCGCCTCCTCCTTCGCCCGGTGTGTGCCTTCCAGAGCTTTGCTTGTTTATAATGGTATTTTAATTACTATTTAATTAATAATTAATTATCAAGGGGGTGCTTTGCTGGTGCTTTTTGCGCACAAAGGCAGAAGGGGGCTGGACTAAATGGCCCAATTGATCTCTTCCAAACCTCATTATTAGTATTATTATTATTGACACAAAAACACAGTATAACACAGCAAACAAGATATATATTGTATATACTCGAGTATAAGCCTAGTTTTTCAGCCCTTTTTTTTAAGATTGAAAAAGCCCCCCTCGGCTTATACTCGGGTGAGGGTTCTGGTTGGCTTATATTTGGGTCAGCTTATACTCGAGAATATATGGTACATTTATTATTTTTCTCTATATTTATTGGTATTATTACATTTATTATTTTTCTCTGTTATTGTTGCTACTATTACATTTATTTTACTCTATTTTTATTATTATTATTATTATTACATTTATTATTTCACTCTGATCTTATTATTATTATTGCATTTATTATTTTACTCTATTTATTATTACTTGTATTATTTCCCTGTATTTATTATTATTATTATTATTATTATTATTATTATTATTATTATTATTACATGTATTATTTTACTCTATTATTATTAAAAGGATACATAAGCACATTTACATTTAAGAAGATTTTTTTTTTTCGTGTCAGGAGCAACAGGAGTTGCTTCTGGAGTGATAGAATTGGCCGTCTGCAAGGACGTTGCCCAGGGGATGCCTGGATGTTTTGATGTTTTTACCATCCTTGTGGGAGGCTTCTCTCATGTCCCCGCATGGAGCTGGAGCTGATAGAGGGAGCTCATCCGCACTCTCCCCAGGTGGGATTCGAACCTGGCAGCTTTCAGGTCAGCAACCCAGCCTTCAAGTCACTTAGTCCACTACGCCATCAGAAGATGAGAATAATGATTTGATAAGAGTTGGACAGTCTTATCTTAAATTTGAGCTTTATGTAAATATTCAAAAACATTTAACCTACCAATGCATCAATTAATGTAATTTTATTGGTATCTGTTTTTATTTCTGAAATTTACCACCTTCGGCTTATACTGGAGTCAATGTTTTCCCAGTTGTTTTGTGGTAAAATTTGGTGTCTCGGCTTATATTTGGGTCGGCTTATACTCAAGTATATATGGTATGCTGGATTTCGTATCCCAAAATCACAAGTTCCCAAGCATTTAGGGCTGTGTGATGCATCCAACCCTTTTTATTATTTTTATTATGATTATGATTAACATTGAGGCTGTATTTGATCCTGTTTGGGTTTTTTTTACTTCAAAAAAAGAGATGTGCAGTGTGCATAGGAATTTATTTATAGTTTTTTTTTCAGCTATAGTCCGGCCCTCCAAGGGTCTGAGGGACCGTGAACTGGCCCCCTGTTTAAAAAGTTTGGGGACCCCTGAGTTGGAATATCATCATCACTGGCTTTGATAGGATTTTACTATTAAAGGTAAAGATTTCCCCTGAAATGAAGTCTAATTGTGTCCAACACTGGGGATTGGTGCTCATTTCCATTTCTAAGCCAAAGAGACGACAATAATATTATTGTCCGTAGACACTTCCAAGGTAATGTGGCTGGCATGACTGCATGGAGCGCCGTACCTTCCTGCCGGAGCAGTATCTATTGATCTACTCACATTTCGCATGTTTTCGAACTATGTTGGCAGAAGCTGGGGCTAACATTGAGAGCTCACCCCGCTCCCCGGATTCAAACCGCCAACCTTTCGTTCAGCGGTTTAACTCATGGCGCCATCGAGGGTGCAGTAAAAGACCAACCTTGTTCTCCGCCTTACAATCTGATTAAGACATGTCACAAAAGGGAAATGTTATGGCAGTATGAGATGGGAATAGGCCAGAGAGACAGGTATGGCAAAATCTTGTCCTTCTCTGCAAGACTGGGCAAAGGGAAACTGCTGCAGCCTCTGCTAGCATATCTGATCTAACACACTGTTTTTGCCATCTTGATAATCCTTGGATGAGCAGACAGGAAAATAATCTATACCAGGGGTCCTCAAACTTTTAAAGCAGAGGGCCGGTCCACAATCCTTTAGACTGTTGAGGGGCTGAATGATCATTTGAAGAAAAAAAAAATGAACAAATTCCTATGCACACTGCATATGTCTTATTTGTAGTGCAAAAACAACAACAACAACAATGAAAGAAAAATACAATATTTTAAAATAAAAACAATTTTAACCAACTCAAACCGATCAGGATTTCAATGGGAAGTGTGGACCTGCTTCTGGCCAACAAGATAGTCAAGTTAATTAGCATTATTGTTGTTGTGTGCCTTCAAGTCATTTCAGATTTTGGGCGAGCCTAAGTCAAACATTTATTTATTTATTTATTTACTACATTTATATCCTGTCCTTTTCACCCCGAAGGGGACTCAGAGCGGCTTACAATTAATATCTAAATACAATATATTATATTATTAACATAGAACAATATAAGCATTATATATTACTATATTGAATTATACCACTATATTGTAATATTATTAGTAATATTACATCTATATATATAAAAGAGTGATGGCATCAGGGCAGCGGACAAAACGACGAAACTACAGGCCCCCCAACCTCGAAATTTAACAACACAACCCATCATTCACGGCTCTAGGTTGATACAACAAAAAGAAGAGAAAAATAAAGTCCTAATTACAGGGAGAGGAATAATTGTTTTTATCAAATTGCTGCCAGTTTGAAGGCTAAGCTCCGCTCACTTGGTCTCCTAGCAACCTACTCAGCCCAGGGGACAGGCACAGTTAGGCCTCACTTAGGCCTCTTCCACAGATTATCAGATTTTAACTGGATTATATGGCAGTGTAGACTCAAGGCCCTTCCAAACAGCTATATAACCCATTTAGAATCTTATATTATCTGCTTTGAACTGGATTATCTTGACTCCACACTGCCATATAATCCACTTCAGTGTGCATACTAAACATAAAGACAACCATACAACAGACATTCAATACCACCACTACCTCGACAATTTCTCACCAACGCCACCAAACAACGCCACAGCAACGCGTGGCCAGGCACAGCTAGTGTAATATATAATATATAATTAATATTATTATATGGTATTATTATTAGTATTACATTGTATAACATTATAATATTTCTATCAATATTATATGTATATACAATATTATATTATTAAAGCTGATATAAAAATATTATATTATAAAACTGAGGGCAGGGGCCAGGTAAATGAGCTTGGAGGGCCGCATCCGGCCCCCGGGCCTTAATTTGGGGACCCCTGATCTATACCATTCCCCTATCCTGCCATTCATTCTTGGCTCAAGCTTCGTTTCCAAGTCCAAAATTTTTGGAAAGTGCTTTAGGGAGTAAAGTATTCCACATCGGAGCCTGTTTCACAGTTTAGCAGCTATATGACTATGGGAGTCCTCCTATTGCGACAAAATGCCATCTTTTGCCTTCAGCTCCCACTATTGCCCCCTCGTGGTGATGGTCCCTAAATCCTCAACATTTCCATTGAATACAAACTTCAGCATCTGGAGTCACAAAATCCTGCAAAATGTTGGAACCTTGTGGCTGATGATTGTTTGTGTAGGTCGGGCAATGTCATTTGCAAATGCGGCAATAGGGCCATGATTATAAAGCAAAACAAAACAGATTATAAAACAAAACAAAACGACTACATAGGGCTATCGTTTCTGTTAGCCTTTGTTTACAAACTTACCTGCATGGTTTCTTGTTCCTTATTTCATTGTGAATTACAGTAGAGTCTCACTTATCCAACATTCTGGATTATCTAACGCATTTTTGTAGTCAATGTTTTCAATATATCGTGATATTTTGGTGCTAAATTCGTAAATACAGTAATTACTACATAGCATTACTGCGTATTGAACTACAGTAGAGTCTCGCTTATCCAACGTAAACGGGCCGGCAGAACGTTGGATAAGCGAATATGTTGCATAATAAGGAGAGATTAAGAAAAAGCCTATTAAACATCAAATTAGGTTATGATTTTACAAATTAAGCACCAAAACATGTCATACAACAAATTTGACAGAAAACGTAGTTCAATATGCATTAATGCCACGTAGTAATTACGAATTTATCACCAAAATATCATGATGTATTGAAAACATTGACTACAAAAATGTGTTGGATAATCCAGAACGTTGGATAAGCGAGTGTTGGATAAGTGAGACTCTACTGTACTTTTTCTAGCAAATTTGTTGCCTAACATGATGTTTTGGTGCTTCATTTGTAAAATCATAACCTAATTTGATGTTTAATAGGCTTTTCCTTAATGCCTCCTTATTATCCAACATATTCGCTTATCCAACATTCTGCCGGCCCGTTTATGTTGGATAAGTGAGACTCTACTGTATTGTCATAAACATAAACAGAACACAATCTCAACAAAATCCAAAGAGAGTATGGTTGTCATCGTGAGCTGGAAGTTTACTAGAGTTGGACAATGCAAGCCATTTGTTGTCAAAAGCTTTCATGGCCAGAATCACTGGGTTGCTGTGAGTTTTCTGGGCTACATGGCCATTTGTTTTAAACCTTTGTTTTAACTTCTGTTTTATCATCTTCTTGTGTTTTAAACTGTGAATATTGTTTAATGTATTTGCGCTGTTACTTTTGTAACGTTGTGAGCCGCCCCAAGTCCCCACGGGGAGATGGTGGCGGGGGTATAAATAAAGTTTTATTATTATTATTATTATTATTATTATTATGTTCCATAAGCATTCTCTCTGTTGACCTCACACCTCTGAGGATGCCTGCCATAGACGCTGGCGAAACGTCAGGAGAAAATGCTTCTGGAACATAGTCATGCAACCCAATGCAAGCCATGTTTGCCCAGAAACAAATTCCATAGAGCTCAATGTGTCTTACTTTCAGGACAGCAGATACTGGATGGTAACTCCTTTCATGAAAGTGTGTATGGGGGCACTGCAATGCCATTTTGAATCTTGAGCACACCAGGTTCTTCCACCGCAAAACATGGGCACACAAAATCTTGGAAGCGGCTATGGAAAGTGTACAAGTGCTGCATGATGTCTGTGTTGAAAAAGGATAGGCTCCCTTTGTCGTAATCCAGCAGAAGGCCAATTCTCCGAGGCGGGATAGTCAGCCTGATATCTGGGGTCATCCCATTGTTGAGAAATTCATAGGTATGTCTGTGACAATAGAGAGCCACAAATACACACACACAAAGAGATAAGTCCTTGAAACTGCAGGGTCTTAGAATTGGTTTTCCTTGCTTTTAACATTTTCCCATTAGACCTAACCCATCTATATATATAAAAGAGTGATGGCATCAGGGCAGCGGACAAAACAACAAAACTACAGGCCCCCCTAACCTCGAAATTTGACAACACAACCCATCATCCACGGCTCTAGATTGATACAACAAAAAATATAAATAAAGTCCTAATCAGAGAGAGAGGAATAATTGTTTTATCCAATTGCTGCCAGTTACAAGGCTAAGTTCTGCCCACTTGGTCTCCTAGCAACCTACTCAGCCCAGGGGACAGGCACAGTTAGGCCTCACTTAGGCCTCTTCCACAGATTATCTAATTTGCACTGGATTATATGGCAGTGTAGACTCAAGGCCCTTCCAGACAGTTATGTAACCCATTTATAATCTTATATTATCTGCTTGGCACTGGATTATCTTGACTCCACACTGCCATATAATCCACTTCAGTATGCATTTTATACAGTTCTAATCAGATAATAATAATAATAATAATAATAATAATAATAATAATAATAATAATAGCATAGAATCCAAGAGTTTGGAGAGACCCCTAAGGGCAATCCAGCTCAACCCTTTCTACTATGCAGCAGGACACAATCCAAGCATTCACAACACATGGATAACATATAAATACTATACAATACTACACAGGAACATAGACCCCCTCTACCCTCACCACTTTCACAGCACACAAACAACCAAATGCATACTAAACATAGACACAACCATACAACACACATTCAATACCGCCACTACCTCAACAATTTCTCACCAACACCACCAGACAACGCCACAGCAACGCGTGGCCGGGCACAGCTAGTTTTAAAAACTAAAAGTGAAAAGAAGAAAATTGGAAAGAGAAGAATAAGGGTGGGGTGGTACCTGGAAGCAGTGACCGTGTGCCTCATGCACCAGGAGGAATGGGTCATGCCCAAATAGCTGTCCCTTGATGCATTTCCAAAAGCCACGCCAACACGGTATTCAATTTTTTCATCAACATAGACCTCCCAGTAGTGTTTTCCGTGGAATGGTATTGGGTTTCCCAATATTGCGATGGATCTGCAAAAGGAAATAACCGAATCCAAGAATAATAAAATCATAGAGATGGAAGGGACTCCAAGTGCCATCCAGTCCAACCCTATTCTATCATACAGAAACATGTGGCCGGGCTGTGGTGCAGGCTGGTTAGGAGCCAGCTGCAATAAATCACTCTGACCAAGAGGTCATGAGTTCGAGGCCAGCCCGTG
Organism: Anolis carolinensis; assembly: GCF_035594765.1. Taxonomy (NCBI): domain Eukaryota; kingdom Metazoa; phylum Chordata; class Lepidosauria; order Squamata; family Anolidae; genus Anolis; species Anolis carolinensis. Next base: position 14,586,075 of record NW_026943822.1, on the reverse strand, counting down.
TCAGGTGAGCACCCGACAATTAAAAATTAAAAATAGCCCCTGCTCGTTGTTAATAATAATAAATAAAATGTTATTTATACCCCGCCACCATCTCCCTGCGGGGACTCGGGGCGGCTTACATGGGGCAGAGGCCCAAACAACATAGGACAAAACATAGGCAACATAATACAAATCACTCTATAAAAAGATAAAACAGTAATACAATAAATCAATTAAAATGAAAATACAGGATAAAAAATTGCATTTAAAACACATAAATGGTAAAATCGTAATAAATACGGGATAGATTATTATAAACCCTCTGGGGCTGATTAATTAATGACTGTATCTCCAAAGGCCTGTTGAAACATCCAAGTCTTGTTGACCTAAGCAACCCAAAAAATAATTGCATCTATCAAGTAGGAATTTAGGTACCACTTATATGTGGGGAGGCTAATTTACAACACCATAAAAATCATCCAGCCGCTGTTGGAATGAGGAAGTTGCCGTCGCAGTGGATGATGAAGCAGCTGCTCCCCCTGTGGCCAGAATCAAGCGTACCCACTGGAAGCTGGAAGCTGGAGAAGGTTTAAATTGCCTCTGTGTCTGTCTCTGTTCTATGTTTATATGGCATTGAATGTTTGCCTTATATGTGGACAATGTGATCCGCCCTGAGTCCCCTTCGAGGTGAGAGGAGCGGAATATAAATACTGTAAATAAATACACAATAAAAGCACTCCTGACAGATGGCTATTCAACCCCTCTATAAAGGTAAAGGTAGGTAAAGGTTTTCCCCTGACATTGTCGTGTCCGGCTCTGGGGGTGCTCATCTCCATTTCTAAGCTGAAGAGCCGGCGTTGTCCGTAGACACCTCCTAGGTCATTTGGTTGGCATGACTGCATGGAGCACCATTACCTTTCAGCAAGAGTGATATCTATTGATCTACTCACATTTGCATGTTTCCAAACTGCTAGGTTGGCAGAAAATGTGGCTAATAGTGGGAGCTCACCTCGCTCCCCAGCTTCGAACTGCCGATCTTTCAATCAGCAAGTTCAGCAACTCAGTGGTTTAACCCGGGGAGCCATCGGGGTTCCATTTTAAAGACCTCCAAACACTCTCCAAGGCAGCATATTTGGATCATATATTTATGTCTTTTAATGGTTTTATGCATTTAACTAAGTTGTAACTGGCATCAAGCCTTGAGTGGGTAAGAAAATTAAGAACAAAACCAGCAGTAAACAAACTTGATCCATCTCCTACATTATAAGGTAAAGGTTTCCCCTTACGTTAAGTCTAGTCATGTCTGACTCTGGGAGTTGGTGCTCATCTCCATTTCTAAGCCGAAGAGCCGGCATTGTCCGTAGACACCTCCAAGGTCATGTGGCCATTGGTATGACTGCATGGAGCGCCGTTACCTTCCTGCCGGAGCAGTACCCATTGATCTACTCACATTTGCATGTTTTCGAACCCCTAGGTTGGCAGGAGCTGGAGCTAACAGCGGATGCTCAAACCGCTCCCGGGATTTGAACCTGGGACCTTTCGGTCTGCAAGTTCAGCAGCTCAGCGCTTTTAATGCACTTCGCCACCAGGGCTCCTTTCTCCTACATTATATCCCTACAGATATTAAAAGATATCTATCATGCCACCTCTCTGTCTTCTTTTCTTCAAGCTGATTCTACCCAGCTCCCTTAGGATGCCTCTACACTGGGTTTCGTAGTTTGTAGAAGCATTAGAAGTTACAGTGGTGTCAACATTAATTCTAAAGTGCAGATACATCAAGTTTTGGGATGGCTGTCTTGAACACGGACTGATTTAGAAAAGAGACAGTTATGTTATGGCAAATGGTGAAATAAAATTGCATTTAGATTCTATACCTTGTGAAACTGTTTTCACCAAAAGACAAATCTCTTCGTTGACTTTCAGCCTCGTTGCACAAAATGGTCAGCCCATCTTCTAGGATAGACAGTAAAGGATGTGCGGTCTCCTCGTTCAGAGTAAAGGAGGTGCCTGTAAGAAAACAAGACTACCATTACTGACAGAGCAATTATAGTTTTATGATTCCACTTTAACGTCAATGGTTACATCCTATGCAAGTAGTTTTATTCTGTCACGCGCTTGGCCTGTGACTGACTGTCTATAATATAGGACGTATGCTTTACGCCCAGCAGGAAGCCAGGGTGCCTAAAGAAAGGTTGTTGAGGAATTTCCCTGAAAAGATGACCTTGAAGTCTTTAAAGAAATAACAAAGTCTTTATTGACGAACAAATAATAAATATTCAAGGAGTCTTGTCCCACAGGACAGGCGACTGGCTTTGAATAACTGTGGAAACCCTCTTATAACCCCTCCCAGGCTATCTGTTATCTGGGCCTAGCTGGTCTGGGACTCACTGCCAACTCCAAGTGCGTCTGGTTGTTGAGTGGACCTACCAGCCAAGGCTTGCAGATGTTTCTGTGCTGTTGTTCTGTATCCCCGGAAGGTCTTTATCCCTGGTGTTCTTGAAATATGAAGCTTTTTACGGGACAAGCTGGTCTAGGTCCTATAGATGAGCTTCCTAAGTGAGACTAACTTAAAAATGGCTCCTTCCCTCCCAGAGCCCTGAACAAGGGGCGGAACCAAACTTAATGGTGATTGACAGGTGGCCTGTCCTATGATTGCAAACATTTGCAGCAAGAAAATAAAGCTGAAGTTTCTGGTACAGCTGTACCAGCACAGTACCGGTACTTAGAATCTTCTTCCAGAGAGCTTTAATGCCTCACTATGGAATCCCAAGAAACTGCAGTTAAATTTGAATTATAATGGCATAATTATGTAGCATAAAAAGAGCCCTAATTCTTGTAAGCATCCTTGTAAAATGGGTCCCTTTAGCCACAAAACTGCAATGATATGGACATTGTTGTGGTAAGCTCCCATGACGCTGCACTCAAATATTGGAACTGCATTGTTGACGTTTCAAGTGTATCTTTTCCCATCCACCTTCCTTCCTTCCACCAAGCTTTGAACTACAACTCTCTCTCTCTCTCTAAGGATTCTGGAGAAGAGAGTCTCAGAAAATGGTTTGGTTAAATGCCAGTTTGAGAAAAGATGTGGATAACTTTTTGACCCTCCACACATCCAGGACATGGAAAACAAAACAATACAGAAGGCCAACACAATACATCCCAGCCCATTATACCACATTTGATTGGCTATATATGCAACATACATAGATGTCAGTATTATTCCAAATTATTTCCACTACACTGTACTACACATTTTGCAAATACAGTAGAGTCTCACTTATCCAAGCTAAACGGGCCGGCAGAAGTTTGGATAAGCAAATATCTTGGATAATAAGGAGGGACTAAGGAAAAGCCTATTAAACATCATATTAGGTTATGATTTTACAAATTAAGCACCAGAACATCATGTTATACAACAAATTTGACAGAAAAAGTAGTTCAATATGCAGTAATGTTATGTTGTAATTACTGTATTTACGAATTATGAATTGCGCCGGGCTGTGGCGCAGCTGGCTAGTAACCAGCTGAAATAAATCACTACTGACTGAGAGATCATGAGTTCAAAGCCCGGGTCGGGTTAAGCCCCCGACCATTAAATAGCCCGGCTTGCTGTTGACCTATGCAGCCCCGAAAGTCAGTTGCATCTATCAAGTAGGGAAATTTAGGTACGCTTTATGCGGGAGGCTAATTTAACTAATTTACAACACCATAAAACTGCCAGCAAAAAACAAGGAAAGGAATGAGGAAGTACAGCCACTAGTGGACGGTGAAGCAACAGCTCCCCCTGTGGCCGGAATCGTGAAGCTGGAAAAATGTTAAATGCCTCTGTGTCTGTCTATACTGTATGTTGCTTGTCTGTTGGCATTGAATGTTTGCCATATATGTGTTCATTGTAATCCGCCCTGAGTCCCCTTCGGGGTGAGAAGGGCGGAATATAAATACTGTAAATAAATAAATAAATAAAATATCACGATATATTGAAAACATTGACTACAAAAATTGGTTGGATAATCCAGAGGCTTGGATAAGCGAGGCTTGGATAAGTGAGACTCTACTGTATAAATACAAGTGATAGTTTATTGTTCTTGGGACCTGTGCTCAGGATGGAGATGGAATCGCTCTTGTCACTAGAGCCACCCGGATTGAGGGCTTTCACAGAGAGGAGGTAATTCTGCTGTGGCTCCAGCTGAATCAAAGTTTCACAGTTTGGAATCCCAACAATAGACCTGAAGAAGAAAGAGAAAGTTGTGCTGAGGCACACAGGGGTCCTATAGCATTTCTGTAATCATTGTGCATATGTTTGGGGTGGGGAGGTCAGATGCCTCTCCAATCCTGCCTGCTACTACACTGAAAACAAAACATTGGTGTGAACAGAACAAGAAGGCCAACTCACACAGAAACTGAGAAATTAGATCCAACAGCATAAGGAACATGAATGCATGCAGAAGTCTCAACTGATGAAGGTGTATTGGGAAAATATAATACTTGTATTGGAAACTATATATTGAATGTAATCATATTAGAAATAGGAATAGGAAAACTGTAATCATAAGCAGATTGTGTGCATATAGCCCCAAAATACACTTTGCCTAGCAAGACCAAGACCAAAGTTCACCCTAAGTGCCAGAGACATATGTCAAGTATCAACAGGAATAGATAAGCTAATGGACAAAAGACAAATTAAGGCTTTTGGGATGTCAAGATAAGACCTGGCACCATGTAGGAGTGCTAATGGCTCCCTAAAAGCTATCCTGTTTCCCCTAAAATAAGACATCCCCAGAAAATAAGACCTAGTAGAGGTTTTGCTGAATTGCTAAATATAAGGCCTCCCCTGAAAGTAAGACCTAGCAAAGTTTTTGTTTGGAAGCATGCCCGCCAAACAGAACACCAGAGCATGCAGGATTGGTAAATGTACGTACCATAAAGTGTTGTACATGGAAATATTGGTAGTAACAATAAATTCTTGATAGGATTCACAGTTTGTCTGGTTATGCTGGTTTGTGATGACAACTACTGTACAGTATATAATAAATGTTCACTTTTTTGTTCAATAATAAATGTGAATTCTTCTTCATGGAAAAATAAGACATCCCCTGAAAATAAGACCTAGAGCATCTTTGGGAGCAAAAATTAATATAAGAAATTGTCTTATTTTCGGAGAAACACGGTAGGATAAGGGGAAATTCCTCAATTAATGAGAACCCCTGAGAGCCTAGATAGGAATTCCTTAGATAAGGCCTAATGGAGGGTCAGAGGTCTTGAAAGTAACCTATATTTTAGGAAAATGCAAAAGTGGCTTTTAGTAAAGTGCAAAGTAAGACTTTTTTGACACTAATTGGTGATGGATAATGCCTATGTGACGTAGATAGAGGAAGGCAAAAAATAGTATATAAGGACCTGTGTTTCTTTGATCTGTACCTTCGCTTTCCTGATTACAGGAGAAGGTCCTTTTCTTATTGCTTATTCTCTCCGGCCACTGAGAATAAACGTCTTTTTTTCTACAGCCACCGGAACTCTCTTTGTCTCATTACCTCAAAACCTTTGTCTGCCATTTCACAACCACAATATTTTAATTTCTGACATCACAACAAATAGAGTGCGAACAATTAGATATTAATGTGGGAGCAATAAAAGAGGGGTGAAACTCTGGTAGAAAAACGTATATTCAGTTTCTGGCACAAGATAAACTCCTTTCCCTCGTGCTTTCTTGAATACCGAGGGTTTTTCAAAGGTGTGACAAGACCTCAAATAAGGCGCAGACTCATCTAGCATTACACTACTCACTCTGTAATAATGTCCTCGTCTTCTCCATCTGTCAGCCTGGACAATTCAACTGTGTAGGAGTCCACGGGATTTGTGTTGCCACATTCCCAGCGTATGAGCGCTGCATGTTCACAGCTCTGAATCTCCTTACTGTTGATAACAGGTGGCAGAGGAGCTGAAAATATATGTAAGATGGAGCTGTGTGATTCACCAGATAATCAAATCCTTTCAAAAAGCAATTTACAACATGATTAGTGGAGTTAGACCCACATTAAACTTGATGGGTGGACTGATTGAGGCTCCATGGATAAACTATCTTGGGTAGTAGGTTTTGAGGTCCAACACTACAATTCCTTCTGAGCTCTCAACCCTTCTCTTCTCCTCTTCCCTCCCAAGATAGAGCTGATTATGGTGTGACCAACAAGTCCTTAGTGGGAAGAAGGTCCACCTTTATTTAATTTTAGGAACCAAATTAAATTGATTAAGGCCCAACGGAGCAGCCATTTCAGACAGAAAGCAAAAGGTTGCAATAATAACATTGCTTCAGAGCTCTTCTTTCCCCAAGAGTTACCATCCACCTTGTTTTACATACCCACACTTGGCCAACTCTCCTGATTCTACCTCTCCTGTTGCCAATGTAGAAGAACAATGTAATTGTTAGTCCAATAAGTTTCAGAACGTACAATACAGAGGCTGTGGCGCAGGTCATGAGTTTGAGGCCAGCCCGTGGCGGGGTGAGCACCCGTCAATTAAAATAAAAAATAGCCCCTGCTCATTGTTGACCTAAGCCGGGGTGTGGTGCAGGCTGTTGAGCAGCTGCAATAAATCACTCTGACCATGAGGTCATGAGTTTGAGGCCAGCCCGTGGCGGGGTGAGCACCCGTCAATTAAAATAAAAAATAGCCCCTGCTCATTGTTGACCTAAGCCGGGGTGTGGTGCAGGCTGTTGAGCAGCTGCAATAAATCACTCTGACCATGAGGTCATGAGTTTGAGGCCAGCCCGTGGCGGGGTGAGCACCCATCAATTAAAATAAAAAATAGCCCCTGCTCGTTGCTGACCTAGCAACCCGAAAGATAGTTGCATCTATCAAGCAGGAAATAAGGTACCACTTATAAAAGTGGGGAGGCAAGTTTAACTAATTTACAACATGGAATGAGGAAGTGCCGTCAGAGTGGATGATGAAGCAGCTGCTCCCCCCTGTGGCCAGAATCAAACATCCCCTCAGGAGAAGGTTAAATTGCCTCTGTGTCTGTCTGTCTCGGTCTTTGTTTGATGTGTTTATAGGCATTGAATGTTTGCCCTATGTGTGTATAATGTGATCCGCCCTGAGTCCCCTTCGGGGTGAGAAGGGCGGAATATAAATACTGCAAATAAATAAATAAATAAATAAATAAGCAACCCGAAAGATAGTTACATTTATCAAGTAGGAAATTTAGGTACCACTTATATGTGGGGAGGCTAATTTACAACACCATAAAAATCACCCAGCCACCGCTGGAATGAGGAAGTTGCCATCGCAGTGGATGATGAAGCAGCTGCTCCCCCTGTGGCCGGAATCAAGTGTACCCTCAGGAATCTGGAAGCTGGAGAAGGTTTAAATTGCCTCTGCGTCTGTCTCTGTCTCTGTTCTATGTAATATGGCATTGAATGTTTGCCTTATATGTGTACAATGTGATCCGCCTTGAGTCCCCTTTGGGGTGAGAAGGGCGGAATATAAATACTGTAAATAAATAAATAAATCTTGTCCTTGATTTCAAGCAGGAAGATGTCTTAGACAGAATCCCATTTCTATAGACTTCACATAATTCAAAATAAAAATGGGTGTCTTGAAATACTTTACCTGTCATGTAAACAGCTCTTTCGCTTGCTGGACTGATCCCAGCTCTGTTGAGTGCTTTGACCCAAAATTCATACTGTGTATTCGGTGTCACGTTGGTAACTGTGCGGTATGTCTCTTTCACATTTAGCACAAACTCTGTAGTAGGAAATTCCAAGGTGCAGGCAATTATTTGAAATGGGAATTTTCTGAAGCAACTTCTTAAACTGTAGTACAGTGATACTTTGACTTAAGAGTTTAATTAGTTCCGTGATCAAGCTCTAACTCAAAATGTTCTCATCTCAAAGAGAATTTTCACACTGAAATGCTATTAATCCATTCTGGGTCCCTGAACATTCCCTCCCCATTTTTGTTTCAAAATAAGAAAATGTATTTTATAAATACGGCACTCCATGCAGTCATGCCGGCCACATGATCTTGGAGGTGTCTCCGGACAACGCCAGCTCTTCGGCTTAGAAATGGAGATGAGCACCAACCCCCAAAGTCAGACATGACTGGACTTAACATCAGGGGAAACCTTTTCCTTTACCTATTTTATAAATAATAAATTATTTATTGTTTATAAAGTACATTTTCTTATTTTGAGACCCTGCTGGCACAGTATGTTAAAATGCTAAGCTGCTGAACTTGCGGACTGAAAGGTCGTAGGTTTGAATCTGGGGAGCGGAGTGAGTGCCTGCAGTTAGCTCCAGCTTCTGCCAACCTAGCAGTTCGAAAACATGCCAATGTGAGTAGATCAATAGGTACCGCTCCGGCGGGAAGGTAACGGCGCTCCATGCAGTCATGCCAGCCACATGACCTTGGAGGTGTCTACGGACAACGGCGGCTCTTCGGCTTAGAAATGGATATGAGTAGCAACCCCCAGAGTTCGACACGACTGGACTTAACGTCAGGGGAAACCTTTACCTTTACTAAATAATAAATAATGTATACTTGCACATTCACATGGAAAAATAAAAAAGTAAAATCAACTTTAAAATGGTAGAAGCACAAACATGTGGCAAGAAAGCACAAGGCACAAAGCGAAGAGGCAGAAGTATCCTTTTCTTCATACTGTACTCATTCTAGTCTCTCTCTCTCTCTTTCTCTTCGTGAAGCCAAACATACCAGGAATAAAACCCGCACAAAATCAACTAACCCAAAATTCCTCAAAGCGGACAAGACCAAAGCAGGCAGCAATCTCCCAAAGCGGACAAGAGCATGAGGCACAGAGGCTGCTCCCTTGAAGCCCTAAAGCCAATCTACAAAAGTTTGCCCATGCCTGATCTAAATGCTCCTTAAAACAGGCATTGCTGCTGCTGTCTTCCTTACCAGCTTGCTCTTCTTTGGACGTATCATTGCTTACTCTCTTGTAGTACAGCTGGTACCTTTCAACCAGATCTTCCGAAAAGAAGCTCCAGCAGACTCGCACAGAAGTCCCTGTGGCTGAGTTGGGATCCTGAGGGTTCATGACTGGCGCACAAGGAGGAAAAGTGGCTGGAATATGGAAGGGAAGATTGGAACATAGATTTGACATGGTGGGCACAGATCAGGAAATGTCCATTCATCAATAGCATTTAACACGGGAACATAGGAAGTGGATTATACCAGGTCACATTAATTCATCCATTTAGCCCAGTATACAGCAATAGCTCCAGCTCCTGCAAACCTAGCAGTTCGAAAACATGCCAATGTGAGTAGATCAATAGGTACCGCTCCGGCGGGAAGGTAACGGCGCTCCATGCAGTCATGCCTGCCACATGACCTTGGAGGTGTCTACGGACAACGCCAGCTCTTCGGCTTAGAAATGGAGATGAGCAACAACCCCCAGAGTCGGACACGACTGGACTTAACGTCAGGGGAAAATCTTTACCTTTCTTACAGCAATAGTAGGAAAAGATTTATCTCTACCCAAATCTGTAATCCTTACTGAGGCCCCATCTACACCACCATATAAAATCCAAATTATTTGCTCTGAAGTTAATTATATGGCAGTGTAGACTCATATAATCCAGTTCAAATAATCTGGATTATTTGGATTATATGGCAGTGTAGATCCAGTTGATCTTAGATTTCCAAGTGTTAGATTTTTTTCCCAACCTAAAATGTTCTATATTCCTATAAAGTATGATATTTTCCAAAGCCTGCTGATACCTTCTTCTTGCATCTGAATAGTGATCTTTTGGATATCTGGGCAACAGTATACCCAGCATGAACATCAGAAAAAAATGAAATTTTATATACAGTAGAGTCTCACTTATCCAACATAAACGGGCCGGCAGAACGTTGGATAAGCGAATATGTTGGATAATAAGGAGAGATTAAGGAAAAGCCTATGAAACATCAAATTAGGTTATGATTTTACAAATTAAGCACCAAAACATCATCTTATACAACAAATTTGACAACCTCTGAGGATGCCTTCCATAGATGTGGGTGAAATGTTTGGAGAGAATGCTTCTGGAACATGGCCATACAGCCTGAAAAACTCACAGCAACATACATTCCAATATTCCAGTAATAAAATCAATCTGTAAGCAAACCTGCACAGAAGTAAATCCCACCAGGGTGAAATAATGGGCTCCTAGTTAGACCTACTGCATTGATTTCAAACCAGGTAAATAGGTGGCAATACCTGGGAGAGAATCAACAGAATCCATTAGTTGTTGAACATCAGAGAACTCTATGACTCTGGCTTCATATTCTATTGGTGTGGAGAGGTCTACATCCACATCTTTTTTCAAGAATTCCTCCAATCTGTAAAATCCACAAAAATAGGTAGCAACCAAGAGCTGTGAACATTTTCGCTATGCAGTATTATATTAAATATACTATATGCTGTTCTGTTAGTATGACTACATATCTCGGTTTTATGTTGATTGAATGTTCTGAGCAACGCATGAAATAAGCAGCGACTTAATTAAAAAATATTAAAACTACAAATTACGAAAAGATGCACTCATTAGAATGATCAAAACCATTTAAAAATAGAAGCAGCAGAACTAAACATTAAAAGCATATATAATTTTGGGCTGGAACATTTTAAAAGCAGATGAAAAGGCGGGACAACAGATTAATTGCAAATGTCCTAGTCAAACTGCAACAATTAAAGGGAAGGCACTTTTTTTTTTTTGAAGCATAACCTATTTTATGTTATGGGCCGGGCTGTGGCGCAGCTGGCTAGTAACCAGCTGCAATAAATCACTACTGACCGAGAGGTCATGAGTTCGAAGCCCGGGTCGGGTTAAGCCCCCGACCATTAAATAGCCCGGCTTGCTGTTGACCTATGCAGCCCCGAAAGATAGTTGCATCTGTCAATTAGGGAAATTAAGGTACGCTTTATGCGGGGAGGCTAATTTAACTAATTTACAACATCATAAAACTGCCAGCAAAACACGAGGAAAAGAATGAGGAAGTACAGCCACTAGTGGACGGTGAAGCAACAGCTCCCCCTGTGGCCGGAATCGTGAAGCTGGAAAAAAAAATGTTAAATGCCTCTGTGTCTGTCTATATATGTTGTTTGTCTGTTGGCATTGAATGTTTGCCATATATGTGTTCATTGTAATCCGCCCTGAGTCCCCTTCGGGGTGAGAAGGGCGGAATATAAATACTGTAAATAAATAAATAAATAAATATTTTTAAAAAGTTGTCCAAAGTGTAAGTCTGGTGGGTGGGCAGAACTGCATTTGCTACCCCAGACTCTAAGGGGGAAAGGTGGTACAAAATAATGAGAAATAATAACAATATTAGAGATTAGTGTAAGGCACCAAAAATAATAAAACTTCCAACAAATTAGTCTTGAATGTACAATAGGACAATATTAAAAATTCAACATGCAATATTACCTGTCCATTGTAGTTACAGCGGTCTGAAGAAGCAGAGGAAAGGAAAGAAAGAATGAAGAATTACAGAGGGAGAGACTAACTATGGAAATATATTGTAAATAGGTGTGTGATCAGGAAGAAAGAAACAGAATCTATATATATAAAAGGGTAATGAAATTTCGCCTAGGACAAAACAACAAAACTACACATCCCAGAAACACTAAACTTGGCAGCACAACCCCTCATCCATGCCTCTACGTTCATACGACAAAAAGAAAAGAAAAATAAAGTCCTAATTAGCGGGAGAGGAATATTTGTTTTTATTCAATTGCTGCCAGTTAGAAGGCTAAGCTCCGCCCACTTGGTCTCCTAGCAACCCACTCAGCCCAGGGGACAGGCAGAGTTAGACCTCACTTAGGCCTCTTCCACACTGCCTATAAAATACAGATTATCTGATTTGAACTGGATTATATGGCAGTGTAGACTCAAGGCCCTTCCACACAGCTATATAACCCATTTATAATGGACTTAATGTCAGGGGAAAATCTTTACCCTTTACCTTAACTACCACCAATTCCTCAATACTTTATTTCCCATACCACCAGACTTCGCCACAGCAACGCGTGGCCGGGCACAGCTAGTATATTATAACTGGGTTGCTGTGTGTTTTCCGGGCTGTATGACCGTATTCCAGAAGCATTCTCTCCTGATGTTTCACCCACATCTATGGCAAGCATCCTCAGAGGTTGTGAGGTCTGGCCTGCCATAGATGCCTGCCATAGATGTGGGTGAAACGTCAGGAGAGAATGCTTCTGGAACATGGCCACACAGCCTGGAAAACTTGCAGCAATCCAGTGATTCCGGCCATGGAAGCCTTCAACAACACAATATATTGTAAGATAACTAAAGTAACATGCTATGCTAATTATATATGTATGTATGTATGTGTGTATATATATATACATACATGTGTGTATGTGTGTGTGTGTGTGTGTGTGTATATATATATATATATAAATTACCGTATATACTTGAGTATAAGCCAACCCGAATATAAGCCGAGGCACCTAATTTTACCACAAAAAACTGGGAAAACATTGACTCCGGTATAAGCCGAGGGTGGTAAATTTCAGAAATAAAAATAGATACCAATAACTTTACATTAATTGCGGCATCAGTAGGTTAAATGTTTTTGAATATTTACATAAAGCTCAAATTTAAGATAAGACTGTCCAACTCTGATTAAATCATGGTTCTCATCTTCTTGTAAATGTAAATGTGCTTATGTATCTTTTTAATAATAATAGAGTAAAATAATACATGTAATAATAATAATAAATACAGGAAAACAATACAAGTAATAATAAATAGAATAAAATAATAAATGCAATAATAATAAGATCAGAGTGAAATAATAAATGTATTATTATTATTATTATTAATAATAATAATAATAAATAGAGTAACACGCAAAGATACTGTGGGACTTCCGAATCCAGACTGACAAAGTTCTGGAACACAACACACCAGACATCACAGTTGTGGAAAAGAAAAAGGTTTGGATCATTGATGTCGCCATCCCAGGTGACAGTCGCATTGACGAAAAACAACAGGAAAAACTCAGCCGCTATCAGGACCTCAAGATTGAACTTCAAAGATTCTGGCAGAAACCAATACAGGTGGTCCCGGTGGTGATGGGCACACTGGGTGCCGTGCCAAAAGATCTCAGCCAGCATTTGGAAACAATACGCATTGACAAAATCACGATCTGCCAACTGCAAAAGGCCACCCTACTGGGATATGCACGCATCATCCAAAAATACATCACACAGTCCTAGACACTTGGGAAGTGTTCGACTTGTGATTTTGTGATACGAAATCCAGCATATCTATCTTGTTAGCTGTGTCATACAATATAATAATAATAATAATAATAATAATAATAATAATAATAATAATATAAGTGTCCTAGATACTTGGGAAGTGTTCGATTTGTGATTTTGTGATACGAAATCCAGCATATCTATCTTGTTTGCTGTGTCATACAATAAAATAATAATAATAATAATAATAATAATAATAATAATAATAATATAAGTGTCCTAGATACTTGGGAAGTGTTCGATTTGTGATTTTGTGATACGAAATCCAGCATATCTATCTTGTTTGCTGTGTCATATAATAAAATAATAATAATAATAATAATAGAGTAAAAAAATGTAATAGTAGCAACAATAATAGAGAAAAATAACAAATGTAATAATACCAATAATAATAGAGAAAAATAATAAATGTACCGTATATTCTCGAGTATAAGCTGACCCAAATATAAGCCAACCAGGACCCTCACCCGAGTATAAGCTGCGGGGGGCTTTTTCAGTCTTAAAAAAAGGGCTGAAAAACTAGGCTTATACTTGAGGATATACAGTAATTATCCAAAGAAAAGGAGCACACGATAGCAAGCAAATGTCTGATGCTAATGATAAAACTAATGATTTGTTGCCTTTCCATGGTATCCAACATCAGCAGGTAGCTCTCACTATGCTTAATGGCAGGGCAGGCCCTGTTCTAATAATGGCTTTGAGTGTTTCCACTATTTAAACGTCCTTACCTTCATGGTATCCACTTTATTGGCACCCTGGCCCAGGCCTTCTATTGTTTCCATCAGCTCTTTGCAAGTGTCCAGGTTTTCTCCGCAGCTAACCAACTGCTCATATAATGTCTCCAACTTCTCCTTCTTTTCTTCCCCTAATGCCTGCATCGTTTCTTCATATCTTTGCTCGAGGGTCTGCATCACTTCATCATAGCGTCTCTCAAAGTTATGCTCCTCTCTGGCAAATTTCTCCTGGAAAACATTTTTATGTGCAACCCTGAGTTTTATTTTTTGATTACACTGTGGAAAATGTGCAAATAATCGAATCTGAACTGGCTGCCATAGGCTCAGAGCAATATTGAAGTGTTATCATTCATTGGAGATGAAATGTATCTTTCGTTATAATTGACGTTTCTCTGGGTTGCTCTGAGTTTTCCGAGCTGTATGGCCATGTTCCAGAAGCATTCTCTCCTGACGTTTTGCCTGTATCTATGGCAGGCATTCTCAGAGGTTGTGAGGTCTGTTGGAAACTAGGCAAGTGGGGTTTATTTATTTATTTATTTACAGCATTTATATTCCGCCCTTCTCACCCTGAAGGGGACTCAGGGCAGATCACATTACACATATAGGCAAACATTCAATGCCTTTTAACATAGAACAAAGACAAACAAACATAGGCTCCGAGCAGGCCTCGAACTCATGACCTCCTGGTCAGAGTGATTCATTGCAGTGATTCATTGCAGCTGCTCTCCAGCCTGCGCCACAGCCCAAGCCCGAAACAATGAGGGCCAGTTAACACCTCCCAACAAAGGATTCCCCCAGGCATGTGGATTGTTCAAAGTCAGAGAAAGAAGTCTTGGCTGTTTGAGGCAAGGGTGAATGTTGCAATTGGCCACCTTGATTAGCACTGACTAGCCTTGCAGATTCAAAGCCTGGCTGCTTCCTGCCTGGGGGAATCCTTTGTTGGGAGGTGTTAGCTGGCCCTCATTGTTTATTGTCTGGAATTCCCCTGTTTTCTAAATGTTACTCTTTATTTACTGTCCTGGTTTTGCAGTTTTTAAAAATACTGATAGCCAGATTTTGTTCATTTTCATGGTTTCGTCCTTTCTTTTGAAATAGTCCACATGCTTGTGGATTTCAATGGCTTCACTGACACAATGGTTGTCAGAGCGCCCCAGCATTTCTGTGTTCTCAAATAATATGCTGCGTCCAACAAAGGATTCCCCCAGGCAGGAAGCAGCCAGGATTTAAAGCTGCAAGGCTATTCAATGCTAAGCAGAGGCTGGATGGCCATATGTCGGGGGTGCTTTGAATGCGATTTCCTGCTTCTTAGCAGGGGGTTGGACTAGATGGCCCATGTGGTCTCTTCCAACTCTACTATTCTATGATTCTATAATCAAGCTGGCCAATGGGAACCTTCACACTTGTCTCAAACAGACAAGACTTCTTTCTCCTGCCTTGGACATTTCACAGATATATAATCCCCACTTTCCTAGTTTCACAAGGAAAGGAGTTTCACAACTCCTGAAAATGCCTGCCATAGATGCGGGTGTAACGTCAGGAGAGATTGCTTCTGGAACATGGCCATACAGCCTGGAAAACTCACTGCAACCTAGTGATTCCGGCCATGAAAACCTTCAACATTTTTCTGTTTAAGTGGCTGCCTTCTGCTATTGGTGAAGGCCTCTCCAATCCATGTCTGGTTGACACAAAAAGTATTACAGTAGAGTCTCACTTATCCAAGACTCGCTTATCCAACATTCTGGATTATCCAACACATGTTTGTAGTCAATATTTTCAATGCATTGAGATATTTTAGTGCTAAATTCGTAAATACAGTAATTACTAAATAGCATAACTGTGTAATGAACTACTTTTTCTGTCAAATTTGTTGTATAACATGATGTTTTGGTGCTTAATTTGTAAAATCATAACCTAATTTGATGTTTAATAGGCTTTTCCTTAATCCCTCCTTATTATCCAACATATTCGCTTATCTAACGTTCTGCCGGCCCGTTTATGTTGGATAAGTGAGACTACTGTATAAGAATCCTGAGAGACACTCAAGGCAGACCTGTGCCTTGTTAGTTAATCAATTGCTTTTTGCAGAAACATTTGTAACAAAAATGTTATGAGCTGGAAAATAAACTGTCAAAATAGTTAATTTTCTACCGTTTTGATTCTGGAACTGGGTTAAATTTGTTTTTAAGTGGCTACTTTGGTAGAAAGTGGATATGGAAACAATGTTTTTTAGATCACTGTGGTGTTTAGGTTGTGTGACTGTATCTATGCTTAGATACAAACTATAAAATGCTGTTTGTATGTCTTCCCCTCAAATAAAACAAAACTTGGCTTAAACCTAAATTGGGGAAATTGTTTTTGCCTCAACTATCTCACTGCTTTGAGAACTAATGCACATATACAGTAGAGTCTCACTTATCCAAGCTAAACAGGCCGGCAGAAGCTTGGATAAGCGAGTATCTTGGATAATAAGGAGGGATTAAGGAAAAGCCTATTAAACATCAAATTAGGTTATGATTTTACAAATTAAGCACCAAAACATCAGTCTCACTTATCCAACATAAACGGGCCGGCAGAACGTTGGATAAGCGAATATCTTGGATAATAAGGAGAGATTAAGGAAAAGCCTATTAAATATCAAATTAGGGTATGATTTTACGAATTAAGCACCAAAACATCAGTCTCACTTATCCAACATAAACGGACCAGCAGAACGTTGGATAAGCAAATATCTTGGATAATAAGGAGGGATTAAGGAAAAGCCTATTAAACATCAAATTAGGTTATGATTTTACAAATTAAGCACCAAAACATCAGTCTCACTTATCCAACATAAATGGGCCGGCAGAACGTTGGATAAGCGAGTATGTTGTTCAATACGCAGTAATGTTATGTTGTAATTACTGTATTTACCAATTTAGCACCAAAATATCACGATATATTGAAAACATTGACTACAAAAATGGCTTGGATAATCCAGAAGCTTGGATAAGCGAGGCTTGGATGAGTGAGACTCTACTGTAATAATATCAAGAATTTAAACCAGGCTAAGAATAGAACTGAATGGCTTTCTCCTCCACCCAAAAATGCTCTGTTTAAGAACTGTGGGATTGTCATACCTCTACCGTGATGAAGATTTCTTCCAAATGGCTTGAAAAACCCTCCAAATGAATAATCTGCTTTTCCAGTCTGCATATGTTTTTCTGAAGTTCATCCTGCCAAAATATGACAACGTTATGCTGGGTTATTGTCAAAAGAGAACATTTTCCTCTTCCAGACTGAATTATTGTGCATTGTTGCTTTTACCTTTGCTATTTGAACCACACTGTCGAGAGGAATGACTTCATGCTCTTCATGTTCACTACACTGTTTGTCAAGGGCTCTAACAGGAACACAGCAAGTAATACAGTATGTGTCCATGTCTTTGAAGGGTGGCTTCTTTTCCGTATCATATCCAGCCATATTTTTAAGGGCATCACAGCCATCTTTATTGCTTGCTGGCTCACTGTCCGAGTGTTGATCCCCAAAATCCCCGCTTGAGATTGTTGGCTTCTCTGTGCTTTGAGTCTTCCTGTCTTCCTGCACAGCGAGATCTCGTCTTCGAAAGGGTTCTGAAAACATCTCTAAGTCTTCAGTTGAGTCATAAAGTTCCAGATGATAATATCTGGGGCTTTCCGGATCCTTGTCTTTGGACTCGGAATCCATTGGGGTAACTGGAGTACTAACAGCCGATCTAGCAAGCTGAAAAGCTTCTTGGATGAAAAGCAGGAGAGACACCATATGATACAAGATCTTCAGGACAAGTCAAGGAAGAACTGCATAGCTATAAAAATAATAAAAAAAGTATTAGAAGTATTAGAGACTTCAATAAGCAGAAAGACAGCCCTGCTGCCTCAGTTGACCAAAGCAAAGTTGTGAAACATTAGGAAGAACTTCCTCACTGTGAGGGCTGTTCAGCAAGGGAACTCTCTGCCGCAGAGTGTGGCGGAGGCTCCTTCTTTGGAGGCTTTTAAGCAGAGGCTGGGTGGCCATCTGTTGGGGGTGCTTTGAATGTGATTTTCCTGCTTCATGGCAGGGGGTTGGACTGGATGGCCCATGAGGTATTTTCCAATTCTAGGATTCTATGATTCTATGAAGCCTTTTGAAAATAAAAGGACAGCCCAGTCTACTTACCAATTGCACAAGAATAGGTAAGGTAAAGGTTTTCTCCTGACGTTAAGTCCAGTTTGACCGACTCTGGGGGTTGGTGCTCATCTCCATTTCTTAGCCGATGAGCCGGCGTTGTCTGTAGACACCTCCAAGGTCATATGGCCGGCATGACTGCATGGAGCGCCGTTACCTTCCCGCCGGAGCGGTACCTATTGATCTACTCACATTTGCATGTTTTCAAACTGCTAGGTTGGCAGAAGCTGGAGCTAACAGAGGGCGCTCACTACGCTCCCGAGATTTGAACCTGGGACCTTTTGGTCTGCAAGTTCAGCAGCTAAGCGTTTTAACACACTTCACCACCGGGGCTCCTTAATATAATAATAATACACTATTGTAATTGTATATTTATATTACATGTAATATTACTAATAATAATGCAATATAGTGTTATAGTACAATATCTTCTATCTATATAAATGAGTGATGGCATCACGGCGACCAACTAAACAACAAAACTACAGGCCCCCCAACCTCGAAATTTGACAACACAACCCATCATCCACGCCTCTAGGTTGATACAACAAAAAGAAAAGAAAAATAAAGTCCTAATTAGAGGGAGAGGAAGAATTGTTTTTATCCAATTGCTGCCAGTTAGAAGGCTAAGCTCCGCCCACTTGGTCTCCTAGCAACCCACTCAGCCCAGGGGACAGGCAGACTTAGGCCTTGGCCTCTTCCACAGATTATCTAATTTGCACTGGATTATATGGCAGTGTAGACTCAAGGCCCTTCCCCACAGCTATATTACCCATTCATAATCTTATCTGCTTTGAACTGGATTATCTTGACTCCACACTGCCAGACAATTCACTTCAGTGTGCATTTTATACAGCTGTGTAGAAGGGGCCTCATACTTCGCCACAGCAACACGTGGCCGGGCACAGCTAGTAATAATATATAATAATATATAATATATAATATAATATATTGTATGTACACATAACTTGTAAGCAGCCCTGAGTCCCCTTCGGCGTGAGAAGGACAGGATATAAATAAATAAGGAAACCCGGTGGCGAAGTGTGTTAAAGCGCTGAGCTGCTGAACTTGCAGACCGAAAGGTCCCAGGTTCAAATGGGTGCCATTCCAAAAGATCTCAGTCGGCATTTGGAAACAATAGACATTGCCAAATTACGATCTGCCAACTGCAAAAGGCCACCCTGCTGGGATCTGCGCGCATCATCCGAAAATACATCACACAGTCCTAGACACTTGGGAAGTGTCCAACTTGTGATTTTGTGATACGAAATCCAGCATGTCTATCTTGTTTGCTGTGTCATAATAAAATAATAATACTTTATTTACATTCCGCCACCATCTCCCAGAGGGACTCAGGGCAGCTCACAAATCACTCAAACATGCAAGTCTTTGACCATATTTAGATTCTTTATCAAGCACTTTACAAGACTGAGATTGATTGCTGTTGTTTTTACATGCAGCAATTGCTGTATTTTATTGTCTTTAATCAGGGGGAACTGTGCAGTTGTGATGTTTATGTTGGCTGCTTATTGTTTCATGTTATTGTTTTGCACTTTTTATATTTTACATGTTGTGACTTGAGTGCTTTGTGAGCTGCCCCGAGTCCTTCTGGGAGACAGTGGCAAAGTATAAATAAAGTTAATTTACATTTATTAAACATGCAAAATACAAAAAGTGCAAAGACAATAACATAAAACAATAACAACCAACATAAACATCACAACCCCCACATCCCTTCTTTTGAGCTGCAGTTTATTGAGCAAGAAATCGTCTGGCATTTACATCTTAAGAAAGAATGTGTAAAAACAGTTGAGATTAAATTATATACACCCAGCTTTACAAACACTGATGCAGTGCATTTAAGTAGTGAAGATACCAGAATATACAGTAGAGTCTCACTTATCCAAGCCTTGCTTATCCAAGTCTCTGGATAATCCAAGCCATTTTTGTAGTCAATGTTTTCAATATATCATGATATTTTGGTGCTAAATTTGTAAATACAGTAATTACAACAGAACATTCCTGTGTATTGAACTACTTTTTCTGTCAAATTTGTTGTATAATATGATGTTTTGGTGCTTAATTTGTAAAATCATAACCTAATTTGATGTTTAATAGGCTTTTCCTTAATCCCTCCTTATTATCCAAGATATTTGCTTATACAAGCTTCTGCTGGACCGTTTAGCTTGGATAAGTGAGACTCTACTGTATTAAAAGACGGATAAAATTGCTGTTTAAAAACTTACCGTAAGTATCAATGATTCATAATTCTTCTTTAATCCCAACAATAACGAAACCTATTTTTCCTCACAAACCTTGATTTTTCATACGGCAGCCATTCCCTGCCAGCTTTCGACTTCTGAAACCGAAGCCTCACTCTTGTAACTCTAGACTGCTGCTTACCCTAAGCGCGGCATGCAGGCTATGAGCAAGAAGAACAAATATAGCCTGGCACCAGCTGTCCTTCAGCAGATGACTTCTTGTGTGTCAGAGAGGAGAACGTCAGGCCCAAATGGCTCCTGAGAAAAGTTGGGGTTAAAACATTTGATATATTGAACATTTCTCTGGCAACAAACCGCTTTTGAATGAAAGAGAAACAGCAGAGGCAAAGAGGGCGGCAACTAAAATGATCAACGGTCTGGAGAACAAGCCCTATGAGGAGCGGCTTAAAGAACTGGGCATGTTTAGCCTGCAGAAGAGAAGGCTAAGAGGAGACATGATAGCCATGTACAAATACGTGAAGGGAAGTTATAGGGAGGAGGGAGCAAGCTTGTCTTCTGCTGCCCTGGCGATTTTCTACCTTGATATTCTGAGTCATATGGCTGTGTGAGTGGGCCCTCGATGTTATGGAACAGCTCCTATTTATTTATTTATTATTTATTACATCATTTCTACCCCACCCTTCTCACTCATCAGAGGACTCAGGGCAGCTTACAATATACATCAAAAACACAGTTTACATCAGATTAAAAGTCTTCCAAGATTAAAAAATTACAATAAAAATTATAGAATCATAGACTGGATATAGGTAAAGGTTTTCCCCTGACGTTAAGTCTAGTTGTGCCTGACTCTGGGGGTTGGTGCTCATCTCCATTTCTAAGCCAAAGAGCCGGCGTTGTCCTTAGACATCTCCAAGGTCATGTGGCCATTGGCACGACTGCATGGAGCACCCTTACCTTTCCGCTGGAGAGAATTGGCCGTCTACAGAGACGTTGCCCAGGGGACACCTGGATGTGTTCCCATCCTGCTGGGAGGCTTCTCTCATGTCCAAGCTAGAGCTGACTAACGGGTGCTCAGCCCATCTCGCAGATTCGAACCGGCAACCTTCAGGTCAGCAACCAAACCTTCAGGCACAAGGGTTTAATCCATTGCACCGCTGTGGCTCCAGCCTGTTTAAAATCTTCCAAGAAAGGGGCTTCCACCGGACTCTAAGACAGAGAGTTCCACTGCTGAACAGCTCTTCTTATGCCCAGGAAGTTTTTCCTAATGTTCTAAGTTTTTCCAAATGTTTCCTAATGTCGTTGGAACCCATAGTTCCAAATCCTAAGCCTCACACTATCTGCTTTGAATTGGATTATATGGCAGTGTAGACTAAGATAATCCAGTTCAAATCAAATAATGTGGATTTTTTTGTTTGGATAACCTGGATTATCTGGCAATGTAGAAGGAGCCCTAATTTCACTTTCTGGCTGGATCTATATGAGTTTGCAACAAATTACTAATTGAACCTGGCCTTGAGCTTTGGAAGATGGACCTTGAAGGCTCATGTGACTGGAAGCAGACGCACTCCAAAACACTGCGAGGAAGCCCCGCCCCTTGAGAACCTACCTTCCAATCAGGGAAGGCGCCGAGGAGAAGGGGGCGTGTCCGGAATGAGAGCGTCCTCCTCCTTCCTCCTCCTCCTCTTTGCAAACCCAAACACTGTGCAAAGGCCCCGCCCTTTGAGAATCGACCCTCCAATCAGGAAATGCGCCAACGGAGTGGGCGTGTCTGGACTGAGAGCATCCTCCTCCTCCTTGCGAACTTCAAACCTCGCCCCTTTAGAACCAATCCTCCAATCAGGGAATGCGCCGAGGAGAAGGGGCGTGTCCGGAATGAGAGCGTCCTCCTCCTTCTTTGCGAACCCAAACCCTGAACGAAGGTCCCGCCCCTTGAGAACCAACCCTCCAATCAGGAAAGGCGCCAACGAAGTGGGCGTGCCTGGACTGAGAGCATCCTCCTCCTCCTTGCGAACTTCAAACCCCGCCCCTTGAGAACCAACCCTCCAATCAGGAAAGGAGCCGCTGAGTGGGGCTGTCCAGACTGAGAGCGTCCTCCTCCTTGCGAACTTCAACCCCCGCCCCTTTAGGGCCAATCCTCCAATCAGGAAAAGGCCCGCCGGAGTGGGCGTGTCCAGGCTGAGAGGAGGAGGAGGTCCTCTTCCGTTGTTTCTCTTTCGGAAGGAAAGCTCAGCGGGAGGAGGACACCTTCGGGGGCTTCCTGGAGGGCGTGGCCTCAGGGCGGTGGGCGTGGCCATGGAGGACGCCCCTCCGGACAGCCTGGAGGGCTGGGTGGCGGTCAAGGAGGACCCCTTCGGCCCCGCCGAGCCGCCCCACAACCTCCGCTTCCTGGTGGCCTGGAACGGCGTCGAGGGCCAGTTCGCGCTTACCTGCCACAACCGGACGCTGCAGGAGCGAGGGGGACCGGAAGCGGAAGCGGCGGAGGAAGAAGAGCCCACCACCTGGGCCGCTTTGTTTACCCCGCAGGCGCTGAGGGGCCTCCACGGGCAGCTCTCGGCCTTGGCCCCGGCGCTGGAGGCGGCCTTCCCGGAGCTGCCTCAGGCCCTGACCACTTCCCACTGCTCTTCCGCGGCGCCTTGGGCCTTGCTCTTCTTCCCCAGCCGCCCGGCGCTGGGCGAGGCCGAGCTGGAAGCGCTTTGCCGCGGCCTGGAGCGTTACCTGGGCTGGGCCGCCGAGCTGTGCGGGAGGAGGGCCCTGCTAGACGCCCTCTTCGCCCGCGACACCGAGGAGGAGGCGCGCTACTTCGAGGGCCTGGCCGAGCTGCGCAGGAAGGCCCTCAAGGCGGGCCTGGGACGCGCTAAGGAGGCCCTGCGGCAGGTAGGGAAGCACAGCCCCTCACAGGGAGGCGTTTCCGTCTCTTTTCAAGCGCCGAGCTCATCACATGACTTCAACTACAGTAGAGTTCCAGTTAT
Source organism: Anolis carolinensis (assembly GCF_035594765.1). Taxonomy (NCBI): domain Eukaryota; kingdom Metazoa; phylum Chordata; class Lepidosauria; order Squamata; family Anolidae; genus Anolis; species Anolis carolinensis. Next base: position 14,562,705 of record NW_026943822.1, on the reverse strand, counting down.
CCGACACACCGTATTATCCGACATGCCAGCTTCTCACCCCTCCCCACGGGTGCCTGTTGCTTGGAGAGGCCTGCTGCGCGACTGGCACAGACATTTCCATCCGGCAAGCACCAGGCACTTGGAGAGACCTTCTGTGCGTTGCAGCAGTTTTTCTCGGAAGCCGGGTGCTTGCCGGGAAGGAAAAGTCTCCTTCCCTGCCAAGCACCCAGCTTGGAGCCTTGCTGCCTAGAAAAACACCGTTTTTTTTCTAGGCAGCAATACTTTTGAAGCCCGGTGCTTGGGAAGGGAAAGGTTTCTAACTGGAGCCAGCTATAGGGAGCACACAACGCCCCTATTAAAGCAGCTCCACTGGCTGCCGATAAACTTCCAGGCCCAATTCAAGGTGCAGGATTTATTTATTTATTTATTACAACATTTATATCCCACCCTTCTCACCCGAGAGGGGACTCAGGGTGGGTTACAATAAACACACATATAAAAATTATACAATACACTATAAATCAGATTAAAAATTATCAACTTACATCAACATTCATAAAAACATTCTAAAATACAAATGGACATGTTCAAGTTTTGACCTATAAAGCCCTATACGGCTCGGGCCCTACCTATCTCCGTGATGGCATCTCCTCCTATGAGCCAGTGCGAACCTTGTGATCATCTGGGGAGGCTCTCCTCGTGCTCCCACCACCGTCTCAACTGCGGCTGGTGGGGACGAGGGAATAAGCCTTCTCGGCAGTGGCCCCCTGGCTCTGGAATGCACTGCCAAAAGAGATCAGGCAATCCCCAACATTATCCAATTTCCGTAAGGAACTGAAGACCTGGTGGTGTCGGCAGGTTTTTAAGTAATTACATTGGACTACCGTCAATCAATCTGGGCCTGAATATATTGCACAAGATTTATCTAGCCTGAAATGATACACTTTAATATATTGGGTTTATGGTTCCCATCCCCTTGATTAGGTTGTGTAAGTGCTATTAATTGCTATATAATTGTATTGTTTTACCTTGTTTAGTAATGTGTTATTATGCTGCTATGTAATGTATGTGCTGTTTTTATGATTGGAAACCGCCCTGAGTCCCATCCGGGAGATAGGGCGGTATATAAATAAAGTTTATTATTATTATTATTATTATTATTATTTCATTATTATTTCTTCCCTCCCTGCCATGCACCCAGTTTGGAGCATGGAGAGGCTTGGATAATAGGGCCTCCCTATTATCCAACAGTTTCAGTTATCTGACATTTGGCCCATCCATTTATGTTGAATAACCGGAACTCTAGTGTACTTCCAACTGTCATGCATAGCCACCTTTGGTTGAAAAGAGGCAGAAGTGTCCTGAAAGGAGGGAACTCCAGCAATCATCCTCATCACATTAAGAAATTCCTCCCCTGGTAGGACACTTCTACTATGGACAGAAGTTCACAACATGTGTACCAGTTGCTCCCATACCTTGGGAAGTGTGACTTGGCCATGGTGGTCCACGCTCTTGTTACACTCCACATAGATTACTGCAACGTGCTCTACATGGGTTGGCCTTTGAAGACTGTTTTGAAGCTTCATATAGTCCAGCGGGCGGCAGCCAGATTGCTCACCGGAGTGGTGTACAGGGAGCATACCACCCCACTGTTACGTCAGCTCCACTGGCTGCCAGTCTGCTACTGAACACAATTCAAAGTTCTAGCTTTGGTCTTTAGAGCAATGGTTCCCAACTTTATTTTGATCAGGGACCACTTTGACCAGGCACCATTCTCCAACATTAGCACCAGAAGGGTTACGAATCACTTTTTGGTCACAGAAAACAATATTTAATCATCTAGAGCTTATGTGGTCTATCTAATGCAATGGTCAGCTTTGCGGAATGGAGCAGAAATAAAATTAATAAAATAAATAAATAAAGAGGAAGGAGGTTTGTGGATCAGATTTTTGTTTTCATGGCCCACAGGTTGAGAATCACTGCTTTTCAGGCACTTAATGGACTGTGCTCTGGTACCATGAGGTGCAGAGCCAATCTTCAGAAATGGGACTACAGGGTGGAGTCCGTGACATGCGAGTGTGGGGAACAGCAAACCACAGATGCAAGTGTGGGGAAGATATAGATCAGACATGGGCAGACTTGACCCTCCAGGTGTTTTGAACTTCAGTTCCTAACAGCCTGTGGGAGTTGAAGTCCAAAACGCCAGGAGGGCTGACATTGTCTGCCTATGCCTATTTTAGACTCCTAACCACATGGAAAAAACTTCCAAACATTACTGTATCACAACTCCCATCAGCTCTAACTGTGATGTCTTATGATAGTCCAGCATCTGGAGGGTCACGCAAAAGGACACGACAGGCCGAATTCAAGTTTGTTTTCCAACCCGTTTACAAAGAGTGTAACTCCCTGTTGTTAATATCAGATCTTTCTTTATTGCCTTGTTAGATCCTTCATCGTCACAAAGACACAGACAAGTTGGTGGCCTTAATGGAACTCTATCAAGAGGAGGATGAAGCTTACCTGGAACTCGTGACTGTGGCCACTGAATTCTACCAATACTTGTTGCAGCCGTTTAGAGATATGCGCGAACTCGCAACCTTATACAGACGAGAGATCCTGGTAAGTTTTCATACAGTGCTTTAAATAAATGTCCAGTATTGATCCTGTGTAACTTGGGTGGATGATAAAACTATTTCTTAATTCCTCATAAATTCTGCTAACAGCTCTATTGCTAAAGCAAAATAATAATAATAATAATAATAATAATAATAGAGGGTGAGCACCTTTAACGGGCTGGTAATTGTATGGAATCTACATAATTTGCACTTAGTGTCACTCTTGCATTTTTATTTAGCTGTGTTATAATTGCTGCAAAGCTATCTCCCACATTCATTTCTTTTCAAAGCTTTTTCAAGTAGATGTCCTCAGTACACAGTCAAAAACTTTCCTTTCATCTAGTGATATTTTTACTACTGGATGCCTATGGGGCTAACTTTTATAAATTATATTTAGCAAATCCTCAAAAGTGAGGGCCAACTGTACACAATATTTAGCATAGTTTGCTACTATTCAACGAGCACAGATCAATATTCTTCCTAGACCCGACTATGCTACACATATTGCATGGTGTGATCAGAATGCCCATTTTTATTTGGCTCTTAAGTGGGTTCTCTTTGCAGAAATCCCTGCAGGCCAATAAACTGGGGCCTAAAAGAGTAGAAGCCTTACGGAAAGAAGCAGAGGAGTGGGCGAATCAGGCTGAAGAAGCTGTGAACTCCATTCAAGACATCACAGTCAGTTACTTCAAGGAAACCGTGACGGCACTAGCAGGTGAATAATGGCAGACCAAAAATGCCTTCTCTTGTGAGAAATTGAGGCAGCTGAATGGGGGATTCTTGTTGAAGGAGGAAGACAGCTCTGACTTGTGGGGCTTCATCTACAGGGATGTTTCTTTGTTGTGAACGTTCTGATTCAGTTTGGGGTATCATAGTGGATTTTGTTAGCAAAGTTTGAGTTGATTTGACTGTTTAGTGAGCAATATTGTGGCAGATATTGGGGCTTTTTAGGTCCAGGTCCTTAAATTCATGAAACTCCCACTGGACAGCTTTTTTTTCTTAGTCTGGTTTTCAATACCCTTGTCAAGGGCATTGAGAAACTGGAATGGATTCAGGGGAAGGTGGCCAAGATGGTAAAAGGTCTAGGAAAGCTGAGCCCTGGATATGTTTCACTTGAAGAGATAAAATTGAGAAGTGACATGGAATATTTAAATACCTGAAGGGTCGTCATGTAATAAGATAGAAGGAGCTTGGAAGTGTTGTTGTTGTTGTTGTTGTGTTTTTTCTGGAGAGCAGAACACAAACTATAGATTCAAATGACAAGAAAGGAAATTCTACTTTAACATTAGAAATTGCATGTAAGAGCTGTAAGGTGGCCAAGTGTGTTAAAACGCTGAGCTGCTGAACTTGCAGACTGAAAGGTCCCAGGTTCAAACCCCGGGAGCGGCGTGAGTGCCCGCTGTTAGCTCCAGCTTCTACCAACCTAGCAGTTCGAAAACATGCCAATGTGGGTAGATCATTATGTACCGCTCCGGCAGGAAGGTAACAGCGCTACATGAAGTCATGCTGGCCACATGACCTTGGAGATGTCTGGACAACGCTGGCCCTTCGGCTTAGAAATGGAGATGAGCACCAACCCCCAGAGTCAGACATGACTGGACTTAACGTCAGGGGAAACCTTTACCTTTACCTAAGCAAAGTTTAGGTGGTTATATTTTGCAAGTGCTTTACTTATGTATTCCTTCAGAGCCGAACTTTAAACTAAATGGGCTTTGTGGTCCCCCTCACATGAAGTGGGATGGTGGGGGAGGCACATCTTGGTCTTGTTGGAGGAGAGGTGGACTATAAAAAAGTGCATTATTATGGAAGGTACCTCTTCCATACTCTTATTTTAATATATTTCTGGTGTCGTCATTGGTGCTGAGTAGGAGGAGATTAATTTTTTGTTTTCCATTTCCTTTGGCTTGGATTGCTTTGTTCCTGGTTCATTTTACAGCAATGCAGAAGCAAATAGAGCAAGACCAGAAGCGGTTTGGCCAAGCTGCCTGGGCATCAGCTTCTCCAAGGTTAGAAAACCTGAAGTACTTATTAGCTAAAGAGACCCTTCAATACATGAGAGCCAAAGAGCTATGCCTGAAGCACAGAAGAGCCGACATCCAGAAGCAGGTAAAGAATTGCTCCTGGAGCTTTCCAGGTTCCCTTCTCATTAGGCTTGGTAGATGTGATTTTTGCTCCAACTAATGCCACTGGGTCTAAAGGAAACAACACGGCAATTAGGTTCCCAGCTTCAGTCTAGGAGTGCCTTTGGAGATGCTTCTGAGTGTGGTGCTGGACTCTAACAACTGCTTTTTATTTTCCAACTGCTTTTTATTTTCAATTGTATGGTTTACGTCATTCTAAATTTTATTGAGAGTTTAAATGTGTTTTAGATATATTTCCATCACTGGCTGTCTGATCCTTCTACCTTTTTTAAAGATGGTGAGTTGCCAGAAATTAAGCCTGGCACCTACTGGATGCAATGTATGTGATCTTTTCTGAGTCACATCCCCGTCCTAACTACTATATCTGTGTAAAGATCGCATCCCCAGTGTAATATGCCTTGGGTGCTCAGTCTTCCCTCTTTTTTGGCATAGTTTTTCAATGGCAAATTATAACTGAGTAAAGTCCAACATTATTTAAATTAAGCCTATCTTGCATAGGTTGTTTTTAGTGGGGTCTTGGGGCCAGTGCAGGGTTTGACACATTGTCCATCTTGCTGCAGTGTTCAAAGTCTCATTATTGTGCTGCAGTAGCTCCTATCACTATTTTATTCTGGTCGGTAAGTGACTGTTTAGGAACCTGCAGCTAGATGCAGACTAATGATATCATTCACTGAGACCTCAGTGGGTTTCAGTGGAAAATATTATGTCTGCTATGGGGACATATCCAGAGAATTCTTTGATATTTTCCACCTTTATGACCATGGGTGGAGGGAGGGCTATGAAAATGCAACTATGAGTCCTGGATTTAGGGACAAGGAGCCTTTAGTGCTGAGATCCTACACTTTTACTGAGCTTGAAAGTGTAGGATCTTAGCAAAGAGTCCAGGGCACACCAGGGCCTGTGTCTACAATAATCCTTCCTGCCACTTTGAATAATCCATAGATGGAAAGTCTGAATGAGCAAGAAAATGACGTGGCTCAAGTTGAGGAGCTAGAAATAGAATACTACGAAACCCAGCTGGAACTGTATGAAGTACAATTTGAGATCCTGAAGAATGAAGAGCTACTGCTCACTGCTCAGTTGGAGACATTAAGGAGGCGGATGAAAGGTAAGGAAGCAAAGAGTGACTCCAGCCAGAGATAGATGGTCCATTTTTAAAATTCCAATAATAAGATGCCCTTTGTCCCTGTTACCTTTGCAGAGTAATCTATCAGGTACTGCATGCTGCAGTACACCAGTCAGAAGGATTGCTCTGTTTTCTTGCTTTCTCTCATGCTTTTCTCTTCCTCCTGTCTAGCATTCACTCACCTGTTTGTCACCTAATCTGTCATAGAAAGGACAGATTGCCCTTTCCAGGGATCTGAACTACTCATTTGCACGGATAGGTTAATTCAGCTCATTCAGAAATTGTCTGAAATTTAGGGTTTATTATTCAGGCACATCCAGCAGATTCATGTTTTGGTTTGTTTTGGCTTAAATAATCCCCTGCCATCACACCCTCCTACCTAACTATTGTTTTATTCATTATTATTATTATTATTGCTTAAGGCATAAATATAGAAATTTTTAAATGCAGTTTTGTGATTCTAGCATGCATGCTGAAAATACCAAGGGAATTAAATGATTGGTAATTAAAGTTACTGGGTTGCTGTGATTTTTCCAAGCTGTATGGCCATGTTACAGAAGCATTCTCTCCTGACATTTCACCCACATCTATGACTGTCATCCTCAAAGGTTGGGAGGTATATTGGGAACTAGGCAAGGGAGTTTTATATATCTGTGGAAGGTCCAGGGTGGGAGAAAGAACTCTTGCTGTTGGAGGCAAGCGTGAATGTTGCAATTAATCACATTGATTAGCATTGAAAAGCCTTGCAGTTTCGAGCCCTGGCTTATTTTTGCCTGGGGGAATCCTTTGTTGGATTACACAACAACAAGCCGCAACAAAGACGACACAGAGAAGCCATTGAAATTCACAAGCATGTGGACAATTTCAACAGAAAGGAGGAAACCATGAAAATGAACAAAATCTGGCTTCCACTATTTAAAAACTCTAAAATCAGGACCGTAAATAAAGAACAACACTCTGAAAATGGGGGAATTTCAGACAGGAAACAGTTAGGGCCAGCTAACACCTCCCAACAAAGGATTCCTCAGGAGGTCAAAGTTTGTCCGTGCTTGCCCTATCCACATTGTTTGTCTGCAAAAATATTTATTCTCTGCCTTATCCATAAAAGGGTTGTTTTTTAGTATACTGCATCTATTTATACCTTATCCCCTTCCTTAGAGATTCAAGATGAAGTAATTTATTATGACACATGTGAAACTCCTGATGAGTTAGAAGCCACAGAGCTAGTCCTGGAAGAACCTCACAAACCTTCCTCTGAAATGGCCCAGTTGAGACAGAAGACCCAGCAGCTGGAGACAAAACGCGGGATTATCTGCTCAAGGAGAGCCTATCTCCGCAACAAAAAGGTATAAAATCCAAAAGACAGAGGTGGCGGTTGGATGTTGCATGTAACTGTCTTCCAAGCAAACATGGCAGATCTATGGGAAGTGGAGTGCAATATAAAACTCAGAATACCAAGAATTTTAGAGGGATGTTTTAGCTTGTTTTGAAAAATAGATCTTAGTCCTTACTGCTGCAAAATGGTTTCTCTTCTGCTAGGATCAGTGTGAAGAGAGCCGCCGGCTGAGGCTCCAGCAGGCAGAGGATAGTGTTCGGCACTTCCAGCAACATCACAGCATCCAGATTGTGAGTATTAAGAAAGGACTGTGTGGTGGGTGGGAGGCATTTCATATGGAATTACATGGATTCCAGTGCACAGTTTCATCTAATTCCAAATGAGAAGTCAGTAGCCCTTAGGTGAAAAAATAAATTTGAAAGTATGTGGGCACCTTTCTTACTGAGATTTCAAGATGGAATCCCTTTTCATGTAATTTGAATCGATTAATTCACATTCTAGTTGTTGAAGCAACAGAAAACAAGCTTACTTCATCTTCTATGTACTATATTTTCAGATAGTTAAAGATGACCATCACATGCTCTCTCAAGCTTCTCTTCTCTAAGCTAAACATACCCAGGTCACAAAGCCACTCGTTATACGGCTTGGTTTCTAGACTTTTTACCATCTTGGTTGCCAGTCCCCATAGATGTGTATGTATTGATTTACTTTGCATTTTACCAGTTGAAGGAAAATGCAAAAAGGTTTGAAAGAAATGAAGGCAATAAAATAAAGTTCAGAGTATTAACTGTATGAAGACATATGATAAATCTGAACTTGAATCCAAGTCCCAGTACTTTGACTTCAGTCAAGGATACAGGGGGATCAAGTTGTGCTTGACCTATATGTATGCATATTAACTTTTCCTGATGTTTGAATGCAGAAAAGAGAGAAGAGGAAAGAAGATGAGAAAATGAAGAGGACTTGGATCAAACAGGAGCGACAGAAAACTCTGGAGAGGCTAAAAACATTCAAAGAGGCAAGTGTCACAACTTGAGTTGCTCTCAGCAATTTTTACGCTTAATTTTGGAGAAGGAAAATTTTAAAGATGTACTTGGTTCATCAGTCTGCAATGTCTAGTTGCAGGAATTAATAAAGGTGAGCGTTGGATAAGCAAAAAATTTGGATAATAGGGAAGGATTAAAGAAAAGCCTATTAAACGTCAAATTACGTTATGATTTTACAAATTAAGCACCAAAACATCATGTTTTACAACAACTCTGCCACTTGTCTGGGAGCATGGCTGCATTTGTGTTGTTGTTGAATGTGTTGGCCCGCTGTGCATTACTGCCTAGAGAAACAGCTGCAGATCTGGGCTGGAGGCAGACTGCATTGGATAATGCAGAAGGTTGGATAAGTGAGATTCTACTGTACTTCAATTTTAGAAACCTTGAGCAATGAATTAGCAAAGAGTTTGGCATATTTTAAAATTAGTATCATGCTTGCCTGATGTAGGAGGAAGAATGCTAGAATAAAAGCACCAGAAAGGAGGTCTAAAAGAGTTTCTGGGGAGAAGGCGTGAGAACTAAAGCCATCTTATATACTGGCTACCCATGCACAACTGGAATACTGAACAAAATAGAGACCTTTGGTTTGATGCATAATTGTTGGTGCTGGTGATCCTTACAGTTTCAATTCTATTGTTTTGAAATTTAATCGCTTTTCCTGCCTTACAGAAATGTCCAGCACAGTTTGTGTTGAAGACGTCCCGGCCTTTGAACACCAAACAGCCGCAGATGGCGTCGCGTCGTTCTCCAGCAGCATCTCCTCAACCTTTGTTGACAAGCAAAATGTCTGCCACTAAGCAGCCGAGGGCCTCTCGCCAGGCAAGGGAAGCCAAAGGTTCCAAACCAGCATGCCAGAAGACGCCAAAAGAGATTCCCATCCAAATTTTTGTACCTCCCAATAGCCTGGAGAAGCCCAACAAAAGTGAAGGGGCGCCATCACTGATGGTCCCACCTCCTCCACCACCCCCTCTGCCGCCACCCCCTCCACCCCTGCCAAGCATCCCGCCCATTGTCCCAAAGAGGCCACAAGAGACTTCACTGCCCTCCAGATGTGAAGATTCACCTGCAGCAAGTGTTGCCACTAAGGAAGGAAACCATTTGTCCAGGTGTACAGGTAAAACACTGTAAATGTTTGTGTTTTTGTAGTATCCTTGCCATGCGGACTGACTAAATAGCATCAGAAAAACTCACAGGTCTTTTGCTTGTTCTACCCTCCTGGTATGATTCCCAGATATTCCATCTAGTATTTGAAGGTTTGAAATTTGATGCTATATTGAGGTGATAACAGGGTGCCTCTAATCCTATACCTCTTATTTATTTTATTTATTTATTTACAGTATTTATATTCTGCCCTTCTCACCCCGAAGGGGACTCAGGGCGGATCACATTATGTACATATAGGGCAAACATTCACTGCCCATAAACACATTGAACCGAGACAGAGACAACAGACAGACAGACGCAGAGGCAATTTAACCTTCTCCTGAGGGGATGTTCGATTCTGGCCACAGGGCGGAGCAGCTGCTTCATCATCCACTCTGATGGCACTTCCTCACTTCCTCATTCCAACGTTGTAAATTAGTTAAACTTGCCTCCCCACTTTTATAAGTGGTACTTTATTTCCTACTTGATAGATGCAACTATCTTTCGGGTTGCTAGGTCAGCAACGAGCAGGGGCTATATTTTATTTTTAATTGACAGGTGCTCACCCCGCCACGGGCTGGCCTTGAACTCATGACCTCATGGTCAGAGTGATTTATTGCAGCAGCTGTTTACCAGCCTGCGCCACAGCCCGGCCCCTCTTAATCTGGGGAGAGTGAACACCCGCTGTATAATCAACGCTATAATAAACAAGACTCCAGCATTAGGCAAGGACAGCACATTGCTGATTATATGCCAGGTGCTGTGTGTCTGTATGCTGTGACACAGATTGCCCAATCTTCTCTCCAAAATGTGATCCAATGAAATACATTATGCAATAGTCATTACAGGAAAGTCTGTTACCTTTCAAGATAGTTTTTTCGTCTATCAAAAAGCTCATACCATTAGAAAGTTCTTAATGTATAGGTAGACTCCCTTTGGTGGTGTTGAAGGCTTTCATGGCCGGAATCACTGGGTTGCTGTGAGTTTTCCAGGCTGTATGGCCATGCTCCAGAAGCATCTCCTTCTGAGGTTTTGCCCACATTTATGGCAGGCATCCTCAGAGATTGTGAGGTCTGTTGGAAAATAGTCAAGTGGGGTTTATACATCTGTGGAAGGTCCAGGGTGGGAGAAAGAACTCTTGTCTGATTGAGGCAAGTGTGAATGTTGCAATTAGTCACCTTGATTAGCATTGAAAAGCCTTGCAGCTTCAAGGCCTGGCTGATTCCTTCATTGGGATTTCTCCCATCCTCGACCTTCCACAGATATATAAACCTCCCTTGCCTAGTTTCCAATATACCTCACAACCTCTGAGGATGCCTGCCATAGATGTGGGTGAGACGTCAGGAGATAATGCTTCTGGAACATGGCCATTCAGCCCAGAAAACTCACAGTGACTCAGTGATGATTTCCTTCAGTCCATTTTTTAAAACCCTTAGTTCCAAAACTATCTCTGCTTCTGGAATATCTCACATGTGATTCCTCAGACATATGAAGTGTACTCAGGAGGAGGAAAGTGCAGGCGGGTGTACTTCTAAATTTGTAAGTGGCACATATGGTGGCTTGGAACAAATAAGCTTTTCATGCCCATGTACTTCTTTTCTTTGTGCAAATTCCTACGGCTAAATTAAAACCTGCCTTTGCATATGGAAGGGGTTCATCAAAGTTTTATTCTTCAGTTTTGTGTTGTGGTGTTTTGCTAGTTAGACCTGAAAAAATGGAGAATTAGTAGACTTTGGCAGTTGGTTTACTCAGACGGAAATCTGCAGAAAGGTGACCTAGTACAAGAGTGGATGGAGGCTGTGGCTTCTCCATTAAGGGAAACATGGTATCTTAGTGATGGCCTTCGATGATTAATCGTTGTAGGTTTGATTTATCTGCCCATTCAACAATAGCTCCATTGTTGATGCTTTCCATTATTACATTGCACTTTATTGACTATTTTAGCTGTGAAACTACCTCTCCCCATTTTGAAATATTCTGCACTTTGGCCCAGATCCGTGTATTAGTCTCCTGATTTTAACATTTTATGCTGTATGTTGATTTTTATGACTGTTTTATTGATGCTGATGTTTTATTGTTGGGATATTTGTTTTATTGTCTTGTTGTTATTATATTGTTGTATCGGGCAAGGCCCCATGTAAGCCGCCCCAAGTCCCTTCGAGGAGATGGGGCGGGATATAAAAATAAGGTTGTTGTTATTATTATTATTATTATTATTAGTGTTGGAGTACTAGTTTGGTTTAAACAAGGGCCCAGATCCAATCCTTAATGTGACTTGTTAAGTAGACTATTTCCTTGACTTCTAAGAATTTTGGATGAGGGTTTTCTCTTGATCCCATTTGGCAAAGACAAGGGAGAGAGCCTTCTTAGTGACTGCTCCTGGACTATGGAAGATCTGATTCATCTGCTTCCTCCCACAGGATCCATGGATGAAGTTCTGGCTTCACTAAAGCGTGGTGAAGTCCTTCTGCGTAAAGTGGAGCCACCATCCCAGGCAGCGTCTTCCAGCTCCAGCCTCAACGACAGCATCCTTGCCGCCATCAGACAAGGAGTAAAGCTGAGGAAGGTAAGCCAAGAACCCAAGACAGACATGGAAAAAGGTTCCAGCAATGAACTGGAGAGAAGCATAAAGGCAGCCATCCAGAGAATAAAGAAAGCATCAGCCGACTCAGAAGAAGATGAAAACAATGATCATAACAGTGGTGAATGGAATGGCTAACGCAGCGGCTGGAAACTGTTACCTGGACCTTCTCAGAAGTTTATGGAGGACTTCATGGGTGATGCTTAGCAAACCGAGGACATTCAAGACAGACCCAGCTAGTGTCTATGATGGATAAAGTGACCCAGAGTGCTTTGCATGCACTGGAGTTTCGGGGGAAGACGTGGAGGGTTGAAAACTACTGAATTCGAAGAGATTCAGGTTAACCTGTTTACTGAAATGCCTTTATTGAATTTTGCACATTTTTAAGGACAAAGTTATTCTGTTCTAGGAAAGGAAGAGCTGAATTCAGAAGTATTAAAACATGTCTTCCTGTTCTTTTCAGTCATATTCAGTGAGTAATTAAACAGCTCTGTGAGTTTGTCAAAAGTCATCCACTTTAGACAGTCCTAGGACAATTAATTTCCCCTCAAACATAGGGGAGTACATATTAATTTGGGGAGACCACCACAGTGTGACACATTTTTACAAAATGTGTAAGTGCTAAGCACTGAAAGAATTACTTTCAACAAAAATGCAAAGTTGCCTTTTGGATTTCATTGTGTAGTATCTCAAAATAATACCATACACTGTGACCATAAAGTATGTTTATAGCAGGCCACCCAAGGCAATACTCTCCAGATGAATGAAATAACGTGTTGTCGAAGGCTTTCATGACCGAAATCACAGGGTTGTTGTGCGTTTTCTGAGCTGTATGGCCATGTTCTAGAAGTATTCTCTCCTGACGTTTTGCCCACCTCTATGGCAGGCATCCTCAGAGGTTGTGAGGAATGAATAACTCCCATCATCCTTAGAAAGTACTGCATGGGGATTATGAGGAATGTAGTCCAACACTTCTAAACTGGGCTAAGCTAATGGATGTTTTGAAGATTGCTGCCGTTTTCATGAATACTTCATTGACTATCACAATATATATATCATTTGCTTAAATTGAAATGAATTCTTTCAATAACACTATAAACCAAAACAGTTCTGATGTGTGTATGTCACCGTTGTTGACTCAGAAAGGAATTTGAAAGCAGTCTTTATTCGACTCTGTGTTACTAACCGGTGTTAATTTTTATATACACATGCTTACTTTTAATAGTGCTATAACTGGTTGACTGTGAGAGGATTGTTCCTCTATTTATGTATTTATAACACTATATGCTTATATTGCAGACATCCCTCTCAATAAGACAGGTGAAGTTGAAGAATAAATTGCTGCTGTCCTTGTTTTCAGAAATGAATTGGGGTCTTTATCAGTACGGCTGGTACTATGTATTGCAGTTACAGTTTCATAACTGCTCTGTGTTCAGCAAAACTTCATAATTTTACCATAAACCTATATAAATGCCACCCCAGCTCACCTCAAGAGCCAGAGACTGGATTGAGCTTCCAATTTGGGCACAAGGATCGAAACTAAGCAAACCTCCTTTTCCTACTCCAACAACTCTAAAATCAGGACAATAAATAAAGAGCAACACTTTGAAAATGGGGGAATTCCAGAGATGAAATAATCAGGACCAGCTAACACCTCCCAAAAAAGGATTCCCCCAGCCAGGAAGCAGCCAGGCTTTGAAGCTGCAAGGCTATTCAGTGCTAATTAAGCTGGCCAATTGCATCATTCACACTTGCCTCAAACAGATAAGAGTTCTTTCTCCCACTTTGGACATTTGAGATTTCTAGAGACTATTGAAATCTTATACCAAAAATTTATCCATGGATTATTTTTTCTTTTGGCAACTTCCACTTTCCCAATGATTTCCATTTCGAGGCTCTAATCCATATATTTTTTAAGATGCTGTCGAAGAAGACTTACCTGCTTTCCCCACTGTTCTACTTCTATCCTTTTTTACTGTTTTGATTGTGTTTTATATTGTTCCAACTTTTATGTTTTTAACAGCATTGTTGTTTAGAAACTTTTGTACAAATAATTGTTCAACTGTACACTGGTTGCAAGTTGCCTTGGATCCTATATAAAGAGAAAGGCTGGATATAAGTAAAGCAGGCAAACATTCTCATATAAATCTTCACACCCAATTTTCCATCACTTCCATTTTTATTTTCTAAAACGAACAGGCAAACAAAAACCCAAAATGAAACTAGGGACCTACCAAAGCTTGCTTTAAAAAAAACCCAGCTAAAGCAGAACCAAAAATAATTCTAAATGGGTTCACAGTGAGACTCGGTGAAAGGGACATTTCGGTTTCCAGATTTGCTACATTTCCATGTGCCCTCTTTTGTTCTTTCTCCTCCCACACATTTTTATCACATCAGAGAACAAACAGAGCTACTCTGGGTGTGCGTAAGAGGAAAGGGGTCATATTGTTTCCCAGAAAGACATAATGGCAAAATGAGTTGGGAATACACCGAAGGAATCGTCTCACTGCCTCGCCAGGAGCAAATGCCAACCGCTGGGACCAAATTAATAATAGATGCGGTAACTGACAGAGCAAAGGCATAAAGGGGGAATTTAATTTAAGTGGTAGAGAATAAGGTAACACTTTGTTCCAGGCTTATAGAGAGAGGAGGGGAATGCACTGGGTTCTATTATTTAGCCCAAACCTCTCCCTGTGGAGATGCTGAGCCTGGACAAGCGATTAAACTGAAGATTATATTATAACTAGCTGTGCCTGGCCACGCGTTGCTGTGGCGTTGTCTGGTGGTGTTGGTGAGAAATTGTTGAGGTTGTGGTGGTATTGAATGTCTGTTGTATGGTTGTCTTTATGTTGAGTATGCATTTGGTTGTTTGTGTACTGTGAAAGTGGTGAGCGTAGAGGGGGGTCTATGTCCCTGTGTAGTATTGTATAGTATTTATATGTTGTCCATGTGTTGTGAATGCTTGGATTGTGTCCTGCTGCATAGTAGAAAGGGTTGGGCTGGATGGCCCTTAGGGGTCTCTCCAAACTCTTGTGTCTGTCCCCTGGGCTGAGTAGGTTGCTAGGAGACCAAGTGGACAGAGATTAGCTCTCTAAACTGGCAGCAATTGGATAAAAACAATTATTCCTCTCCCTCTAATTAGGACTTTATTTTTCTTTTGTTTTTGTTGTATCAACCCTGAGGCGTGGATGATGGGTTGTGTTGTCAAATTTCGAGGTTGGGGGGCCTGTAGTTGTGTTGTTTTGTGGGTCGCCGTGATGCCATCACTCATTTATATATATAGATAAACAAAGAAATGGCCATAAAATACACATACAGTGTAATTTAAAGACAAGCATAAACATATTGAAGGCTTTCACGGCCAGAATCACTGGAGTGTTGTGTGGTTTCTAGGCTGTATGGCTGTATTCTAGCAGCATTTTCTCCTGATGTTTTGCCTGCATCTGTGGCTGGCTTCTTCAGAGTTCCTGAAAATGCTAGCCACAGATGCAGGTGAAACGTCGGAAGAACATGCTGCTACAACACGGCTAGACTGCGAGGAAACCACACAACACTCCACAAGCATAAACATTTACATTGCATTCTTAGGTTGTTATTGTTTTAATTTGCTTATGAATTTCTTCCCCTTCTAAATTTACAATTTCTTAAGAGCATTCAGATTTTTGTGGCATATAGATTTTCCTTGCTTGGAAAAATTAGGTGAGGGAGTCGGAATCTCAATTCCAAGTATTAGCATAGCCCGAAAAAAAACTTTGATAGCCTGCAAGTATTCTATTGTATGACTTCAAATTGTTTCCAATCTTTTGGCAACCTGATTATCACAGGGCTGGGCTCGCCATAAGTCAGAAATGAAGGCACACAAAATGGACAGAGTTCTCTGCTGTTGTTCAGGTAAGTGTCAAGAGAGAACTCCGTCACAAAGAGTTCTATGCACCTCAGCAAACCACAAATCCCAGCATTTCATGGTGAGCTATGACAATCAAAATATGGAGTTTGTTTTCCAAAAAATGCCAAATCCCTCAAATGAAAAATGAATTGTCAGCAGGAGCATTGTTGACTAGGAGTAGAATATTATGGACGGATGAAAACTATCCAAGTACAGTAGAGTCTCATTCATCCAACATAAACAGACCGGCAGAACGTTGGATAAGTGAAAATGTTGGATAATCCTGTTTTAACCTGTTACTGTTATTATATTGTATTGTCTGCTTTTAATGTGTTTTATCCTTTGTTTTGCTGCTTTAAATGTATTTTACTTTGCTTTTTTACTTGTTTTTGGGCTTGACCCTGTGTAAGCCGTCCCGAGTCCCCGCGAGGAGATGGTGGCAGGATAGAATAATAAAGTTATTATAAGTACCACATAGAAAACAAGATAGATACGCTGGATTTCGTATCACAAAATCACAAGTCGAACACTTCCCAAGTGTCTAGGACTGTGTGATGTATTTTCAGATGATGCGTACAGATCCCAGCAGGGTGGCCTTTTGCAGTTGGCAGATCGTAATTTTGTCAATGTCTATTGTTTCCAAATGCCGGCTGAGATCTTTTGGCACGGCACCCAGTGTGCCCATCACCACCGGGACCACCTGCACTGGTTTCTGCCAGAGTCTTTGAAGTTCAATCTTGAGGTCCTGATAGCGGCTGAGTTTTTCCTGTTGTTTTTCGTCAATGCGACTGTCACCTGGGATGGCGACATCAATGATCCTAACCTTTTTCTTTTCCACAACTGTGATGTCTGGTGTGTTGTGTTCCAGAACTTTGTCAGTCTGGATTCGGAAGTCCCACAGTATCTTTGTGTGTTCATTTTCCAATACTTTTGCAGGTTTGTGATCCCACCAGTTCTTTGCTGCTGGGAGCTGGTACTTGAAGCATAAGTTCCAATGAATCATTTGGGCCACATAGTTGTGCCTCTGTTTGTAGTCAGTCTGTGCGTTTTTCTTGCAGCAGCTGAGGATATGATCAATGGTTTCGTCACATTGACAGTCGCATTGACGAAAAACAAGAAAAACTCAGCTGCTATCAGGACCTCAAGATTGAACTTCAAAGACTCTGGCAGAAACCAGTGCAGGTGGTCCTGGTGGTGATGGGCACACTGAGTGCCGTGCCAAAAGATCTCAACCGGCATTTGGAAACAATAGACATTGACAAAATCACGATCTGCCAACTGCAAAAGGCCACCCTACTGGGATCTGCGCGCATCATCCGAAAATACATCACACAGTCCTAGACACTTGGGAAGTGTTCGACTTGTGATTTTGTGATACAAAATCCAGCATATCTATCTTGTTTGCTGTGTCATAATAAAATAATAATAATAATAATGCAAAATCCAGCACACTATATACAGTAGAGTCTCACTTATCCAACGTTCTGGATTATCCAATGCATTTTTGTAGTTAATGTTTTCAATGCATCATATTTTGGTGCTAAATTCGTAAATACAGTAATTACTACATAACATTACTGCGTATTGAACTACTTTTTCTGTCAAATTTGTTGTCTAACATGATGTTTTGGTGCTTAATTTGTAAAATCGTAACCTAATTTGATGTTTAATAGGCTTTTCCTTAATCTCTATTATCCAACATATGTGCTTATCCAACATTCTGCTGGCCCATTTATGTTGGATAAGCAAGACTCTACTGTATCTCCTTTGCTGTGTCATACTATGTCTTTGTGTCAATAATAATAATATTGGTGAGCCTTTTTGTAAAGTTTGCTGTGCTCTCTTCTGCCTCGCTTTCCAAGCTGCCTTTTAATAATGCAGCATTTTGACAAACTTGCCTGAGCCGTTTTTGTTTTTCGGTGGGCGATCTGGCATGCTATAATTAGGAGCCCGTTTTCCGAAATGTTCCCGCGTGCATACGCACTATCTCTGTGCGCTATTGCTGCCATAGCAACGGCTGCCTCCGTTCCTCCAGCAAAGCTATCCGGTTCAAGCCTCGCTTTCTCTGACGTTGCCATTTCACCTTCCCCCAAAGGCACATCCTGGATCCAAGACAGGAACACGATGGCATTGGAAAGCAAGCAAGCAAACAAGAATTGGCGACCGACAAGGTAAAATAGCCCCCTCCCCATTCTGCAAGAGGTCGGGATGAACATCATTGCTTTCCATGCAAGGATTCCTCACTTGATGCTCATACAAGAGACATCGGCAGGGATACAATAAAGGAGAAGAAGTGGAAATCAAGTGTAGCCCACTGATGAACCGTGGGAGAAAGTAAGGTCTGGACAGGTGAGATAGCTTGCAACGTCTCCAATTGTCTTGCTTTGGCAGAGATGATCCCTATTAATCCTCAGTCATCCCACTTTTTCAAGTGCTTTTAAAATGTTCCAGTGTCTCTTCCATCCTGCTTCCACTTCTCCCCTCCATCCTTAGTTTATTGCGATTGCAATAGGCAGAGTTTAAAGCACAAAATCCATTTGCACTCCCGTTGTTAGCCCCAGCTTCTGCCAACCTAGCAGTTCGAAAACATGCAAATGTGAGTCAATAGATACCGTTTTGGCGGGATGGTATGAGCACTCCATGCAGGCATGCTGGTCACATGACCTTGGAGGTGTCTACGGACAATGCCGGCTCTTTGGCTTAGAAATGGAGATGAGCACCAACCCCCAGATTCGGACACGACTGGATTTAACATCAGGGAAACCTTTACCTTTTTACATTTGTGTGAACATGACAAACTCCATTCTAATCGACCCTATATATCTTACTCTACATGACCATTTAGGCAGGATGGCTCTACACTGCTGTATACAATCCAAATTATCTGTTTTGAAGTGGACTATATGGTAGACTTGTATAATCCAGTTCAAAGCAGATAATGTGGATTGTCTGCGTTGATAAGATTGATTATATAACAGTATAGATCAAGCCTAAGCCATCTAGCGCAATACAGAGAGAGATAGACATTCTCTCGGGTTAAAAATATTAACCATCTAAAATCTTGTGTTGTCGAAGGCTTTCATGGCCGTGATCACAGGGTTGTTGTATGTTTTCCGGCTGTATGGCCATGTTCCAGAAGCATTCTCTCCTGACGTTTTGCCCACATCTATGGCAGGCATCCACAGATATATAAACCTTCCTTGCTTAGTTTCTCCATTCCTCACAACCTCCGAGGATGCCTGCCATAGATGTGGGCGAAACGTCAGGAGAGAATACAGCAGAGTCTCACTTATCCAAGCTAAACGGGCCGGCAGAAGCTTGGATAAGCGAATGTCTTGGATAATAAGGAGGGATTAAAGAAAAGTTTATTAAACATCGAATTAGGTTATGATTTTACAAATTAAGAACCAAAACATCATGTTTGTCAGAAAAAGCAGTTCAATACGCAGTAATGTTATGCTGTAATTACTGTATTTACGAATTTAGCACCAAAATATCACGATATATTGAAAACATTGACTACAAAAATGGCTTGGATAATCCAGAAACTTGGATAAGCGAGGCTTGGATAAGTGAGACTCTACTGTACTTCTGGAACATGGCCATACAGCATGAAACATACAACAACCATTTAAAATCTTTGCAGCCACATGACACTCCACGCTCTGCTTGGTGTGAGCTGAATGCTCAACTATAAGTGTCCCGTTTTTGTATTTTTGGATAGTTCTCCCTAACACACAACAAAATCCTAACAAAAAGGGTTACAGGCCCAGAATGTTCTCTCAATTCTTTCTCCTAAGCATTTGCTCAGCAGTGACTATCATTAGAAGTGGCTTTATATCAAACCGGCTGGACTGGTTTGGACTGCAGTTGCCATAATCCCTCGCCATTGGTTGTGCTGTATTTATTTGGGTGCCTTTTTGGCCTGAAAACCACCCCAAATGTGCCCAAATGACAGTGGTTTGTTTCCTCTGACTTTCCAAAATTGTTACCCCCCCCCCAGAAGTTTTTGGGGAAAAGCTCATTCCCAAAGCGGCCAAGATAATAGCCAAAGCAATGCCATGTTACATCATTGCACATCCACATCAAGTCAGCTCCTAAATTTCAATTTGAGCCTTTGTTTCAAAGGGGGAAAAGAAATCATCCTGCTTAACAAAAGTGACAAAAATGAGTTGATTCAGAAAAATGGAAGTTTATCAAGCCAGGAAAGAATTAAGACAGATTTGTTTTTAACTATATATATATATTTATATATATACCTTAAGGTATATATATTAATAAAGTTTTACATAAATGGCTCTATAATACAATAAAATTAGATAGAAATCACAAAGAAAAAAATGTTTTGCATTTTCATATACCGTATATAAAAACCATCATTTACTGCTACTAGAAGAGATTCCAGATATCAATGTTTGTGCAACATTCAATGACACGGAGGAAGAAAATATATATATTTAGATATATATATATATTTAAAATACTTGTTCACAGAAGACAAGTCATGAGGTAAGAGACAATTTCACAGCAATCAACCCGCAATAATTTCTTCAGGTGATTAAACTGTCTTATATATCTGGATAAAAATATACATTTGAATCACTGCAGTTTCCTCCTACACTGTCAGAATCAATTCATTCATTATTCCATAAACCTTACTTGAAACAGTAAAAATATCTCGCAAATGTATTACTAAAGGCTTGTTAGAGTTTCAAAACATTGCGGCACAGCAATCCCATGTTAAAATATGCTCCTCTGTGGCATAAAAAGGAGGGTTTCTTATTTGTGATGTGCTCTACACCAATGTTTCAGAACATATCATTAACGGAGGAAAAATTAATTCGAATGGATGCTTTTTCAGCATGGTTGCCTCTCTCCCACACCCTTCGCAACGCACACAGACACAAAACAGAAAGACAGAGCACTTGGGTAAACCAGTCACTTTTCTTCTCGTTGACAAGCCTTCGTCTCCGCTGGCATATGGCTAAAATAAAATTATTGCTAACCGGTATTAGAAAGGAGGAAACACAAGTTGACAACCAAAGCATGTCCATCTCTTTTTTGGATTGTGGTCATATTCAGTCCAAGTTGACTTCAAAATGTGACCCATTTCTCAGAGAGTAAGCTTGGGGCCAAGTGGTGGCCCAGTGTGTTAAAGCGCTGAGCTGCTCGACTTGTGGACCAAAGGTGCCAGGTTCAAATCCCGAGAGCGGAGTGAGCACCTGCTGTTAGCCCCAGCTCCTGCCAACCTAGCAGTTCGAAAACATGCCAATGTGAGTAGATCAATATGGGAAGGTAACGGCGCTCCATGCAGTCATGCCGGCCACATGACCTTGGAGGTGTCTATGGACAACGCAGGCTCTTCTGCTTAGAAATGGAGATGAGCACCAACCCCTAGAGTCGGTCACGACTGGACTTAACGTCAGAGGAAAACCTTTACCTAAGCTTAGGATCATACGTCTATGCCCAAATCCTTTAAGACGGGGGTCCCCGAACTATGGTCTCTGTCACCTTTCACCTGGCCTCCAACCTAAACTTTAGACTTGTTCATTAACCAGCCCTCAACTTGAAAAGTTAAGAAGAATACAACAACAAAGATGGGAGCTTCATAGCCATTGAATCTAGCTCTCCAGTAGGCTACAATTGCTCCTGGGATGGGTTCATCCTTCAGAAGTGACTGCATGGACTGATGTCTAGTAACAACAGACACAGGCAAGAGGCCACTATAGCTGGAAATGTAATCCAATAATATGAACTATAAAACAGTCATTAAACCAAAATATAATCCATGCGTTACCAACACACATACGTTCATAGAAAGTAAAACTCTATATTCAGACTTTATGAGTCCAATGCCCACCAGAGTTCATGTTCCACATGGAGGACTGTATAAGTCACTAATTGTGAGCTCTTTTATAAAAGTGAATCCTTTTATGAAATCCAGTGTTTTAAAGTCCAAGATTAGTCACCATCCACGACCGGTTTCGACTGTGTAGTCTTCCTCAGGTGGTGGTTATGCAGGTATGGAGAACCTAGAGTAGTCAATTTCGTTCTTCAAGTATATAATTTCAATGTGTCATCAATGACGGAGTGGACTTACAGGGAATACATACGAGTGGTGACTAACCTTGGACTTGTTTAAAACATTGGATTTCATAAAAGGATTCACTTACTTGGACGTTTAAATTTGGACTCACAATTAGTGACTTATACAGTCCTCCATGTGGAACATGAACTCTGGTGGGCATTGGACTCACAAACTCTGAATATACTGTGTTTCCCCAAAAATAAGACAGTGTCTTATATTATTTTTTGCTCCCAAAGATGTGCTAGGTCTTATTTTTAGGGGATGTCTTATTTTTTCCATGAAGAAGAATTCACATTTATTGTTGAACAAAAAAATGAACATTTCTTATATACCGTACAGTAGTTGTCATCACAAACCAACATAACCAGATAAACGGAATCCTATCAAGAATTTCTTGTTACTACTGTGTACATATAAATAATATAACATTTTAATGTATTATTACCATTATTTCCATGTACAACTGGTATGTACATTTACCGATCCTGCAAGTTCTGGTGTTTTGTTTGGCAGGCGCTGGGCATGCTTCCAAACAAAAACTTTGCTAGGTCTTACTTTCGGGGGAGGCCTTATATTTAACAATTCAGCAAAACCTCTGCTAGGTCTTATTTTTTGGGAATGTCTTATTTTTGGGGAAACAGGGTAGAGTTTTACTTTCTATGAATGTATGTGTGTTGGTAACACATGGATTATATTTTGGTTTAATTACTGTTTTATAGTTCATGTTATTGGATTACATTTCTAGCTATAGTGGCCTCTTGCCTGTGCATTTCAGGGAATCCTTTCTTTGTATAGTAACAACAGACAACACACCTCAAATGTTCAACTGGTTTCTGAGTATATTTGACTTGCTGTTTCCAAAAATGGCAGCTGTTTCCCCGATCAGCTCTAGATTTTGAGATACAGAACATATAGCATCTACCAGTCGCCATCTGCTTGCTCATAAAAGATCATGAAAACCATAAGAAACTAAAACTGATGTGGTCTACCCAATGCAATTTTCTGAATCAGGTCCCTCTGAATTTGCAATGGAAGACATTTTCTTTTCACATAATTCCCACATAATGTGAGAAACCAAGATGACTGCTATGAGCTAAAGTCCTCTTCAGTCCCATTGCAATATGAGGATGGTTGCTTCAACAAGGACCCTTAAGAGCGGAGATGCCTGAAAATCATGCGTTGACCTCTGCAAATAATGGAATCCACTCAAGTCAAAACTGCAGTATAAAAAATCCAATTTTTTTCAAAAAAATAAGAAAAAAGTGATTTACAAATACAGCAGAGTCTCACTTATCCAACATTTGCTTCTCCGACATTCTGGATTATCCAACGTAGTAGTCAATGTTTTCAATCTATTGTGATATTTTGGTGCTAAATTCGTAAATACAGTAATTACTACATAGCATTACTACGTATTGAACTACTTTTTCTGTCAAATTTGTTGTATAACATGATGTTTTGGTGCTTCATTTGTAAAATCATAACCAAATTTGATGTTTAATAGGCTTTTCCTTAATCCCTCATTATCCAACATATTCGCTTATTTATTTATTATTTACAGCATTTATATTCTGCCCTTCTCACCCCGAAGGGGACTCAGGGCGGATCACCTTACACATATAGGCAAACATTCAATGCCTTTTAACATAGTACAAAGACAAACAAACATAGGCTCCAAGCGGGGCTCGAACTCATGACCTGGTCAGAGTGATTCATTGCAGTTAATTGCAGCTGGCTTGCTCTCCCGCCTGCGCCACAGCCCAGGCTTATCCAACGTTCTGCTGGCCCGTTTATGTTGGATAAGTGAGACTCTACTGTATTCATATAATTGCGTTGCTGTGAGTTTTCTGGGCTGCATGGCCATGCTCCAGAAGCATTATCTCCTGATGTTTCATGCACATTTATGGCAAGAGGTTGTGAAGTCTGTTGGAAACTAGGCAAGTGGGGTTTATATATCTGTGGAATGTCCAGGGTGGGAGAAAGAACTCTGTCAGGAGAGAATGCTTCTGGAACATGGCCATACAACTCAGAAAACTCACAGCAACCAAGAGATTCCGGACATGAAAGCCTTTGACAACATCACCATCCAATAGGTTTCCATGGCTGAGTGGGGCATCCAACCCTAATCTCGATGGCCCCACTACAAAAACCCAAGCTGCTAACCTACGAGGGTTGAATGAAAAGTAATGCCTCCACCTTCGTTATTTGGGTTTGGATGGGAATATTTTAATAAATCAAACGCAGAAATAATCCTTAGAATGTGCTCTTTAACTACCACTATTCACTTTTCCACATAATCACCAGACAATTGGATACATTTCTGCCAATGATGAACAAGTTTTCTGAAGCCATCACGGAAAAGTCGACACTGTTTCTGTAACCAGCGTCTCACCGAACCCATCGTGCACAGATCTTCTGACAGCCAAGCAAAGCAATAATGTGACCCACACGTTCTTGTGAAATGCCGATTTTGCTTGAAATTTCTGAGTGATACAACGATTGTCCTGAATCAATCTGTCAATGTTTTGCTTGTGAAACTCGGTGTTTGCTGTCACAGGATGTGCAACTCTTTGTTTGTCACACAAGTCAGATGTTCCCACCTCAATATCTTTAAACTTACTCACCCTGATGAAGGTGTATTAGAAAAATATAATACAGTAGAGTCTCACTTATCCAACGTTCTGGATTATCCAAAGCATTTTTGTAGTCCATGTTTTCAATACATCGTGATATTTTGGTGTTAAATTCGTAAATACAGTAATTACTACATAACATTACTGTGTATTGAACTACCTTTTCTGTAAAATGTGTTGTATAACATGATGTTTTGGTGCTTAATTTGTAAAATCATAACCTAATTTGATGTTTAATAGGCTTTTCCTTAATCCCTCCTTATTCAACATATTTGCATTTCCAACATTCTGCCGGCCCGTTTATGTTGGATAAGTGAGACTCTACTGTACTTGTATTGGAAACTATATATTAAATGTAATCATATTAAAAATAGGAATAGGAAAAATGTAATCACAAGCAGAATTGTGTGCATATAGCCCCAAAATACACTCTGCTCAGCAAATAACTGTCTCCCCATAAGCAGGACCAAAGTTCACCTTAAGTGCCAGAGACATATGTCAAGTTTCAACAAGAATAGATAAGCTAATGGACAAAAGACAAATTAAGGCTTTTGGGATGTCAACATAAGACCGGGCACCATGTAGGAGTGCTAATGGCTCCCTAAAAGCTAAGATAGGGGGGAATTCCTTCATTAATGAGAACCCCTGAGAGCCTAGATAGGAAATTCCTTAGATAAGGCCTAATGGAGGGTCAGAGGTCTTGAAAGAGCCTATATTTTAGGAAAATGCAAAAGTAGCTTTTATTAAAGTGCAGAGTAAGACTTTTTTTTTACACTAATTGGTGATGGACAATTCCTAGATGACATAGGAAGAGGGTATATAAGAACCTGTGTTTCTTTGTTCCATACCTTCGCTTTCCTGATTACAGGAGAAGGTCCTTTTTCTTATTGCTTATTCTCTCTGGCCACTGAGAATAAATGTGTTTTTTCTACAGCCACTGGAATTCTCTTTGTCTCATTACCTCAAAACTTTGTCTGCCATTTCAGCCCAATGACACACAGTACTCACATCAACACAATCACCATAAACAGCTTCCATTCTCTGATGAATCTCCTTTGGGGCGACACCTTCTGCTGCCAAGAATTCAATGACTGCACGTTGCTTAAGTCACATTGACCGACCGTCTGCGCAGGGTTCCATACTTCGCACTTTAACAACACAACCGTTCAATGTAAGGTTTCCCGCCAAATGGAACTGTCTGCGCAGGGTTCCATACTTTGCACTTTAACAACACAACCGTTCAATGCTAAGGCTTCCCGCCAAATGGAACCGTCTGTGCAGAGTTCCATACTTCGCACTTTAACAACACAACCGTTCAATGCTAAGGCTTCCCGCCAAATGGAACTGTAGAAAAGAGTCTACTGAACAAGACTAGTATTGCCATCTGTTGAGGAGTTACGAAGGTGGAGGCATTACTTTTCATTCATATGTTGGATCTTTATACTCGAGTATCCCTCCCTAAACTGTCGATCCATGACAGCTAAAGTGGAATCATAATGCTATAATAATTCTGCAGTCTGAAAGGACCTCGGGTGTGCCATTGCATCTCTAGGCATCTCAAGAGAACGGCCCATTTCCCAGACATGTCAATGGCTCATCTATATACCCTACTGTGAAATCCACTAAGGCGAGGAGTTATTGCATAAAGCACATACCCATTCGGCCACAGCCAAAGACACCGCAGTCTGGAGACTGGATTGTAAGTGCACATAATGGAACATGGCAAATTCTGTATGAAAAAGGCCTCGCAGGTAGAAAAGGGTGTCTTCGCTGATTTGTTCCTAAGGCTCAGGGCATCAACCGCATGCGCACTTTGCCATTAAGCCTGTTGACAAACCACAGGAATCTTGTCTCATCTTCCCCGCACATAAAGGAGGAATAAAACCGCATGTGGCTTAATAACCAAGACTCAGAAAAAGCCTGGATTCCTGTTTCTATGGTTGCAGCAGCCCTTCAAGACAGAACATTCCCTGGAACATCTCACTGCATATTCATTTTGGGTCTGGAGTCCAGTTTTCCTGAGGCAAGACCCCTCTCCTGTCCACAAACTCTCAAAGGACTATTATAGCAATAAGATAAAAACACTTCTCGCTTTCTCTCTTTCAAAGAACAATCAACCATTTTCGTAAAGCAAAAAGGAAAGGAAGGGAGAAGCACGAACCTTTTAAAATTATGTACAAATCACACCGCAAACAGGAAGAACCAACCTATTTGAGCTCGTGTCTGTGTCTGTGTGTAAGAAAGAAATGTTCGGGAATTAAAACACATCTGCACCCACGCACACCTGCAATGTTACACCGAAGGGGAAGAAAACGTTGCGGTTCCCTAGTTGTCAACTCCCAGTTTAGACAGTCCTTGCCGGAAATCATGTAATTCATCTATCTTCCCGTCTAGTACATCTAAAAAAGTCTGTAACTCCGTCTTGAGATGATTTTGCCGGTGTTTGCTCTCTTCCACCTCGGTCTTCAGGGCGCGGACCTTATCCTCAAGGTCTTTATTCCTCTTCTCCGCGGCCTTAAAAAGAAACGTTGCAGAAAAGTGTTACTTATGAAAGAACCTAAACCTATTTCTACCCCTCGCAAAATCTCCATAACTGTTTTTTTTTAATGTCAGCAACAACTTGAGAAACGGCGGTCTCCCATCCAAGTCCTAACCAGGGCTGACCCTGCTTAGCGCCCAAAAATCCGGTGACTTTCAGATACAAGCAGTACCCAAGTTATGAACAAGATATTATTATTTTTATTGGTGTCAGGAGCAACTTGAGAAACTGCGGTCTCCCATCCAAGTCCTAACCAGGGCTGACCCTGCTTAGCGCCCAAAAATCCGGTGACTTTCAGATACAAGCAGTACCCAAGTTATGAACAAGATATTATTATTTTTATTGGTGTCAGGAGCAACTTGAGAAACTGCGGTCTCCCATCCAAGTTCTAACCAGGGTTGACCCTGCTTAGCACCCAAAATCCGGTGCCTTTCAGATACAAGCAGTACCCAAGTTATGAACAAGATATTATTATTTTTATTGGTGTCAGGAGCAACTTGAGAAACTGCAAGTTGCTTCTGGTGTGAGGGAATTGGCCGTCTGCAAGGACGTTGCCCAGGGGCTGTTTTGATGTTTTTACCATCCTTGTGGGAGGCTTCTCTCATGTCCCCGCATGGAGCTGGAGCTGAAAGAGGGAGCTCATCTGCGCTCTCCCCGGGTTGGATTTGAACCGGCAGCCTTCAGGTCAGCAACCCAACCTTCAAGTCATCAGTCTTGCCAGCACATGGGTTTAACCCACTGCGCCACCAGGGTCCATTACACATATATCAACAAGCGAATCCAGTCTGGGAAAATGATATTATTTTAAAGACTAGTATGTTGAAAGTTGAAGGTTTAGGGGAAGAGATTATTTCAAGTAAATCTTGACTGATCTGGTAGGACTTTCCATTTAGCTAAAATAAGCATCCTTACTGTTCACATATGACACAGTATTTCCACAATTGGTTCTCACCATCATCCGTAACGGTTCAATATAGGCCTGGGCTGTGGCACAGGCTGGTGAGCAGCCAGCTGCCAGCTGCAACATATCACTCTGACCAAGAGGTCATGAGTTCGAGGCCAGCTTGGAGTCTGCGTTTGTCTTTGTTCTATGTTAAGGCATTGAATGTTTGCCTTATATGTGTGCAATGTGATCCGCCCTGAGTCCCCTTCGGGATGAGAAGGGCGGAATATAAATACTGTAAATAAATAAATAAATAAAATATCTCATTCCCTTCCACTCCCTCGCTCCTCCGTCTCCAAATACAGCCTGACCAGAGGGGTATCCACACTGCACATTTGTCATGCTTCAATCCCACTTTCATGTCCACGGCTTAAGCCTTTGGATTCCTGTGACCTTTAATTTAAGAATGTTCTAATTGGGAACCCTAGTGCTGCACTTCAATGGAATGACATAGGGAATCTGGACTGGTTGCCAAAACTACAAACCCAGGATTACCTTGCTTAATAATGTGTTGTTATGTTGTTATGTAATGTATGTGTTGTTTTTATGACTGGAAACCGCCCTGGGTCCCATCCGGGAGATAGGGCGGTATATAAATAAAGGTTTATTATGTATTATTATTTGTTGGGAAGTGTTAGCTGGCCCTGATTGTTTGCTGTTTGGGATTCCCTGATTGTTTCAGGGCCCGCTAACACCTCCCAACAAAGGATTTCTCCCAGGCAGGAATTAGCCAGGCTTTGAAGCTGCAAGGCTATTCAGTGCAAATCAAGATGGCCAATTGCAACATTCACACTTGCTTCAAACAGACAAGAGTTCTTTCTTCCACCCTGGCCATTCCATAGATACATAAACCTCACTTGCCTAGTTTCCAAAACTCCCCACAACCTCTGAGGATGCCTGCCATAGATATGGGAGAAATGTCAGGAGAGAATGCTTCTGGAATATAATAATAATAATAATAATAATAATAATAATAATAATAATAATAATAATAATAATAATAATAAAACTTTATTTATACCCCACCACCATCTCCCCAACGGGGACTCGGGGTGGCTTACATGGGGCCATGCCCAGAACAATACAATATAAACAGCATATAAAAGAACAACACATCACAACACAGTGAACAATACAATAAATAATAATATCCATTACAATACAAATCAAGGAAACAATGAAAACAAGGGCGATACTTCCGGCCATACAGCCCGGAAAACTCACAGCAACCCAGTGATTCCGGCCATGAAAGCTCTTGACAATACAGTCTTAAGGCTTTTCTTGTGCATGGTTATTTTCTTAACAAATCTTACTTACAGAAGCATGAATACCATTTTTAATTCCTCAAAGGAAGGAAAAAATAGCATTTTTCTCCTTTCTTTGCCTGAGCAACTTCCAGTGTTGTTTAATGTCTTGAAATCATGTAAACATGAGCCATAACATTAATTTTAAAATGATGGTTACAAGCCTTAGGCAAAGTACCATTTTTTAAAACTGAATATATATACAAACACGCACACACACACACACATATATATATAATACTCATACCTGCAATTTCTGAGATACTGTTTCACATTCTGTCATCAGCTGTGGTATGATTTCACCCTGTTTCCGAAGATCTTCCAACTCCTGAAGAAAATAACAGAAAATTGCATAGGTTGGACCGTAATTGTAGAGATAATTGTCAGACATCCTACATATTTTGTTTTAAAAAAAGATGAAAGCACACACATATACACTAGAGTCTCACTTATCCAACACTCACTTATCCAATGTTCTGGATTATCCAACACATTTTTGTAGTCAATGTTTTCACTATATCATGATATTTTGGTGCTAAATTCATAAATACAGTAATTACTACATAGCATTACTGCGTATTGAACTACTTTTTATGCCAAATTTATTGTCTAGCATGATGTTTGGGTGCTTCATTTGTAAAATCATAACCTAATTTGATGTTTAATAGGCTTTTCCTTAATGCCACCTTATTATCCAACATATTCGCTTATCCAACATTCTGCCGGCCCGTTTATGTTGGATAAGTGAGACTCTACTGTACATACAAACCCATGAGCGTATCTTTGGAAACATACAGGCTGCCTGAAAACCAGCTTTGTAATTTTTAATTCTATATACAATTGAAATTGTGGAGCTAATTTCCGGGGGAAAGCCAGACTTTAAGCACTGTGGCCTTATTAGATTAGCATGTGAGGAGGAGGCAGCAAAACGGATTGAACAAAATTAGCTAAAATGTGAAATGAGAAAATGGAATGTTTCACAGCTAGATCCAAATCATTTTGGTGCTTTATCACAAGCTTGGGATAAACTAAATCTAAATAAGATCTACCAACTGAAAGGTGGCCAGTTTAAAGCCTGGTTGGGGTGAGCACTCGGACCGTCAAGCCCAGCTCACTGTTCATCTAAGTAGTTCGAAAACAGCTTATAAGCTGTAACTAGAGAAACTAGGTACCGCAAATTGCGGGGGGAGGTATTTTACGACACAATAACAAAACCTGAAATGTGGTGACCGAGAGGAAAGTGGAAGGAGGAAGTCCTGATCGCTTTTCGTCATAGAGCAACAGCATCCCCTGTGACTGAATCTGAGCACAACCTCAACTTCCAAGGCACCAAAAAACTGGACTTCAAGACTACATACAGGAGAGTCTCACTTATCCAACACTCACTTATCCAATGTTCTGGATTATCCAACGCATTCTTGTAGTCAATACATCGTGATATTTTGGTGCTAAATTCGTAAATACAGTAATTACTACATAACATTACTGTGTATTGAACTACTTCTTCTGTCAAATTTGTTGTATAACATGAAGTTTTGGTGCTTACTTTGTAAAATCATAACCTAATTTGATGTTTAATAGGCTTTTCCTTAATCCCTCCTTATTATCCAACATATTCACTTATTCAACGTTCTGCCGGCCCGTTTATGTTGGATAAGTGAGACTCTACTGTACTTCCTTCTGTCTGTCTTGTCCTGTCTCCAAACGGCATTGAATGTTTGCCGTGTATGTGTACTGTGATCTGCCCTGATAAAGTATTATTATTATCGTTGTTGTTGTTGTTGTTGTTGTTGTGTTGTCGAAGGCTTTCATGGCCAGAATCACAGGGTTGCTGTGTGTTTTCCGGGCTGTATGGCCATGTTCCAGAAGCATTCTCTCCTGAAGTTTCACCCACATCTATGGCAGGCATCCTCAGAGGTTGTGAAATATACCTCACAACCTCTGAGGATGCCTACCATAGATGTGAGCAAAACATCAGGAGAGAATACTTCTGGAACATGGCCATACAGCCCAGAAAACACACAACAACCATTATTATTATTATTATTATTATTATTATTATTATTATTATTATTATTATTATTATTATTATTATTATTATGTCACAGCAAACAAGATAGACATGCTGGATTTCGTATCACAAAATCACTAGTCGAACACTTCCCAAGTGTCTAGGACTGTGTGATGTATTTTCGGATGATGCGTGCAGATCCCAGTAGGGTGGCCTTTTGCAGTTGGCAGATCGTGATTTTGTCAATGTCTATTGTTTCCAAATGCTGGCTAAGATCTTTTGGCACGGCACCCAGTGTGCCGATCACCACCAGGATCACCGGAACTGGTTTCTGCCAGAGTCTTTGAAGTTCAATCTTGAGGTCCTGATAGCGGCTGAGTTTTTCCTGTTATTATTATTATTACTATTATTACACTCCATCAATCGCATCAAAGCAGACAATATTATTGCCCATCTGCTTGGCAGGATCAGAATCCTGCTATGCAATGTATGTGGAGCTTGCATCTGGGCTGAGGAGCAATGCAATTGCATCTCTCTCTCTATAAAAATCAAAACATGTCTGTTTCTACCACATTGTTAGGTGAAGTGGCCCTCTGTGATGTCACTGGATCGGCCGTTGCTAGGTAAAGTGGCCCTCTGTGATGTCACTGGGAAAGAAAGGTGTCACTGGGAATGGCAGGTATAGAAGCTAGTGCTGAAATATTTACATCTGCTCTGCTGCTCTGCATGCTCTCCATTTTTCCAGCATTCCTCAAAATATGAAGATGTCAAAGCAGCCTCTTTTATGGCATCACCTGCTGTGCTTGTCTTGCAAATCCAGGTATACTTTATGTCTCTGTTATTTTGCATGAACCGGGGGGGGGGGGGGGGGGTCTGCTAATCCAAAGAAAGCCGAGGCAGCCCTCCGTAGCAAGTGGAAATGAAGTCTGTAATATTCATGAGTCCATTTTCTGGCTGAGTGGGTGTCTTGAAAGTTACAATCCGCGGCTCATTAGGAAAGCTATTACCAGAAAGGGCTGAGCAAAAAAAAGCATGACATTTTGTCTTTGAGGAAGGCTGCTGATAGATGTTTGAAACCGTGCCTCAAAACCATCATACCCAGAACCATCATATCCATGCACTTGAAGCTCTTCTAAGAGCCCTAGTTGTTAAGGAGCATTAGCTGCATCAGACCTGAAAAGGAGCCTTGGCTTTAAAAGAGTTATTAGCATCAGCTCAAATCAACACCGAACATGAAAGGCAAAATCCGACAGACGCCATTTGGACACACGGAGACAGCTCCTTCTGCAGCCCAGCGATAAAAGGGCCCCTCTAATCTCCAAGAAGAGGCATTATACGGATATGGATATTTTGACCTCACATACTTCTTTAGAGCCCCCGGTGGCGCAGTGTGTTAAAGTGCTGAGCTGCTGAACTTGCAGACCGAAAGGTCGCAGGTTCAAATCCGGGGAGCGGAGTGAGCGCCGCTGTTAACTCCAGCTTCTGCCAACCTAGCAGTTCGAAAACATGCAAATGTGAGTAGATCAATAGGTACCGCTCCGGCAGGAAGGTAATGGCGCTTCATGCAGTCATGCCAGCCACATGACCTTGGAGGTGTCTATGGACAACGCCGGCTCTTTGACTTAGAAATGGAGATGAGCCCCAACCCCCAGAGTCAGACATGACTGGACTTAACGTCAGGGGAAACCTTTACCTTTACCTAGACAGTAGAGTCTCACTTATCCAACACTCGCTTATCCAACGTTCTGGATTATCCAACACATTTTTGTAGTCAATGATTTCAATATATCGTGATATTTTGGTGCTAAATTCATAAATACAGTAATTACTACATAGCATTACTACGTATTGAACTACTTTTTCTGCCAAATTTGTTGTCTAACATGATGTTTTGGTGCTTAATTTGTAAAATCATAACCTAATTTGATGTTTAATAGGCTTTTCCTTAATGCCTCCTTATTATCCAACATATTCGCTTATCCAACATTCTGCCGGCCCGTTTATGTTGGATAATTGAGACTCTACTGTACTTCTTTCTCCCCACAATAGAGTTTTTTCAGACTACATTATAATTGTGTTATGATTCCATACAGCCACAATCCAATCCTATACAATCTTGGGATCTGGAGTTTGCAGGTGAGGCCCTGCTGCATGATGGCTAGGTAAAGGTAAAGGTTTTCCTCTGACGTTAAGTCCAGTCGTGTCCGACTCTGTGGGTTGGTGCTCAACTCCATTTCTAAGTCAAAGAGCCGGCGTCGTCCGTAGACACCGCCAAGGTCATGTGGCCGGCATGATGGCATGGAGCACTGTTACCTTCCCACTGGAGCGGTACCTATTGATCTACTCACCTTTGCATGTTTTCAAACTTGGATTGGCAGAAGCTGGGGCTAACAGCCGGAGCTCACCCCACTCCCCAATTCAAACCTGCGACCTTTCTGTTAGCAAGTTCAGCATCTCAGCGCTTCAACCTGCTGCGCCACTGGGGGCATTACAAATCATTCCACCCCAAACTGCAAATCCCAGAATAGAGCCATGGTCTCAAATGTTAAAACTGTAAGATTGTAAAAGCCCCCTGGCTGCAATAACAACCCTAACATTAAATGGAGGCAAATTATATCTCAACATAGCCTAGAGATGTTAGGTTTTTGGACAACTCTGAAAATTCTCCGGATAGTACAGGGAAACTTTGGAAACTGTGGTCTAAAGCACTGCTTTTTAAACTGTGGGTCTCAAATCTGCTCAATGTTGGGGTCAAATTTGGCAACAGAAAGTGGTTTCTGAATGCCACCCATTTACATCAACCTGTTAGCAACAACATGCAGAGTTTACAATAGACTTTGCAGGAAATGCTTCAGCTCTACTCCATGAAAAGGGAAATCAGCCTGTTGAGCAAGCTTTGAACATGGTCACTGATTATCATTAATGTTTGATTTGTATACTTATTTCATATATACTTGGGGTCATATAAATTATATACTTGGGGCCATATAAATTATATACTTGGGGTCATATAAATTATATACTTGGGGTCATATAAACAATTTTCAGGCAGAAAGGGGTCACACGTGGAAAAAGTTTAAGAAGCCTTGGTCCACAGGTAACTTTTCCCATGTCTCCTTTAACTTAAGATTTTTGCCATGATGGCTGAAAAGGTAAAATAAACTTCATTTATTTATGGCATCCCCAGGCTACCCTATAGCTGAGAAATTTAGAAAATGTATAAGAACACATTCAATTATGGCAAATAAACAGCACAGAATATGCACATAAGATATATTGTACACAAAATATACATTTTTTAATAAAAAAGTAATACATTAAAAGCCCTATAAAGAAACTCCCACAGGAGTTGGGATATGTTTTCTTTCAAAATTTTCTACTGATGGAAAAAATAGAAAACCAGGAATATGTACTACATGAGCCTTTTTAGAAAGCATTCCAACATTGGAAAGCATTCCAACTTTATCCCAGTGCATTGAGCCATGGCAGTTAAAGTGGGGTCAAACTGCACTAATTCGGCAGTGTAGAGGCACCCAAACATCCTCTTTCTAATGGCCATTCACTAAACTTTGATGCCACACTCAACTTCTGGAACAATTACACCAGTGTTGCCTCCGAAATATCCTGCAAATCTCTTGGGAAGACAGGAGGACAAATGTCAATGTGCTGGAAGAAGCAAACACCACCAGCATTGAAGTGATGCTCCTATGCCATCAACTCTGCTGGACTGGACACATTGTCCGAATGCCTGATCATCGTCTCCCAAAGCAGTTACTATACTCCCAATTCAAGAACGGAAAACAGAATGTTGGTGGGCTGGAAAAGAAATTTAAAGACAGACTTAAATCCAACCTTGAAAACACTTGGAACTGGGAAGCCCTGGCCCTTGGGCACTCTAACTGGAGGTCAGCTGTGACCAGCAGTGCTGTGGAATTTGAAGAGGCACAAATGGAGAGTGAAAGGAAGAAACATGCCACGAGGAAGGTGTGTCAAGCCAACCCTGATCAGGACCGCCTTCCACCTGGAAACCGATGTCTTAACTGCGAAATATGAGGGTTATCCAGAAAGTAGATTACGTTTTGGAATTAAAAATGAACAAAGTATAGGAGAAAACATTTATCATATGCAGTTGAAAGCCACACCCAAATACCACATCTCGACATAGTCCCCATTCAAATCTAGGCACTTATCATAATGATGAATGAGCTTGGCAACTCCTTCCCCACAAAACTCTGCCACTTTCGTCCTCAATGCAGCATTTTGGTGACAATCCGCAGCTGCGGGAAGGGGTGACCGGCTGGTTGAGGACGCAAGCGGCAGAGTTTTGTGGGGAAGGAGTTGCCAAGCTCATTCATCGCTATGATAAGTGCCTAGATTTGAAGTGGTATTTGGGTGTGGCTTTCAACTGCATATGGTAAATATTTTCTCCTATACTTTGTTCATTTTTAATTCCAAAACGTAATCTACTTTCTGGATAACCCTCGTAACATGCAGGTCCAAGAATAGGGCTCCACAGTTACCTACGTATCCACCACCAAGACACTACACTTGGAAGGCCATCATCCTTGGACAACGAGGGATTGCCTAAGTAAATGAGATCCTCCTTCTAATGACCATTTACTAAACTTGGCATGGCAGTGACGTTTGGAGGAGGATCTGCAAAATAAATATCCAGCTAATCCCCATCAAATCACCTGCATCATTTTTTCCCAAATCATTGAATACGTTCGATGCTACAACAACAGGTTTTGACAGCATTGTCACCATTTTTCTCAGACATCTGTCTTCATCCCTAGCTTTCTGTATATATTTCAGATTTCAATATTAATGCCAAAAATACGTAGTATGATTTTACATAGGATTTGTGCTACATCAGAACAGTAAAGACAAATATCACTTAAGTAAAATAAACATTAAATATTAAATAACAAAAAAAAAAGGTGTAAACCAGGGGTCCCCAAACTAAGGCCCGGGGGCCAGATGCGGCCCTCCGGGGTCATTTACCTGGCCCCTGCCCTCAGTTTTATAATATAATATATTGTATATACATATAATATTGATAATAATATTATAATGTAATACAATATAACACTAATAATACCATATAATAATATTAATTATATATTCTATATTACATATAATATTGCTAATAATATTACAGTATAGTGGTATAGTTCAATATAGTAATATATAATGCTAATATTGTGCTATGCTAATAATATAATATATTGTATGTACATACAGCTGCTCTGAGTCCCCTTTGGGGTGAGAAGGGTGTGATACAAATGTAGTAAATAAATGCAGTAAATAAATAAATAATAAATAAATACATTTTAGACTTAGGCTTGCCCAAAGTCTGAAATGTCTTGAAGGCACACAACAACAACAACAACAACAACCCTAATTAACTTGATTATCTCATTGGCCAGAAGCAGGAGCACACTTCCCATTGAAATCCTGATAAATGTATGTTGGTTAAAATTGTTTTTATTTTTAAATATTGTATTGTTCTTTCATTGTTGTTGTTGTTGTTGTTGTTGTTGTTGTTTTTGCACTACAAATAAGACATGTGCAGTGTGCATCGGAATTTGTTCGTATTTTTTTTTTCAAATGATAATCCGACCCCTCAACAGTCTGAAGGATTGTGGACCGGCCCTCGGCTTAAAATGTTTGAGGACCCTGGTGTAGACACTAAGCTAATCTGGGAATCTGCTATTGCAGCACATCCAATGAAGTGGTTTAAAACCAGTATAAAAAAAGATTAGGACTAAGTACGTTCCAGTCTACATGGAATACACGAAGCTCATTCCAGAAGTGTATTTAAGAACTGGTCCAAGAGAAGGAAGACGTGGGTGAAGAATTAAGAAAGAAAAAAACGTTGAAACATCCCTAGCGATTTTGTCAGATGCCTACAAGGCTCCAAGGTATTTATAAAAGTGCAAAACCATGCAAATCTTATACTTTTGGGCTAGCAGAGAATGCCCTTTTCATCTCCAGAGAGCCCTCGAGGATTGCTCAACTTCCAAAGGGATCTAGATCAGCATTTTACAAGTCTTGTGGAAGAGAATTATCTCCCCAAAGATGTGGTCTCTCTGTATATTGCTTTGAAAGCGATTCATTGCCATGCTTTGTTTTACCTACCAACTCCTTGTCTTGAAGCTCTGCTTCCAACTCCTGGAGGCGCTTGCTCAGCTGCACGTTTCTTTCTCTTTCCTTGTTTATTTCGTCACATTGTTCCTCCAGCTCCTCAATCTGGAGGGAAGAAAAGATAACCATTTGATGTCCCAATTTCTCCATTTACACTTGACTTTAACTACAAATGGAAAAAAACTGTGGGAAGGGAATGCTTATGACAGTTGAAAAGTATTTACTGAGGAAACTCCCATGTCTCTGATGGAGTGGGTCACAGTCCATGAAACAGTATCCCAAATAAAATTCGTCAACAACATCAACAACAATAAAAAGGTAAAGGTTTCCCCTGGCGTTGAGTCCAGTCAAGTCTGACTCTGGGGTGTGGTGCTCATCTCCATTTCTAAGTCGAAGAGCCGGCGTTGTCCGTAGACACCTCCAAGGTCATGTGGCCGGCATGACTGCATGGAGCACCCTTACCTTCCCGCCGGAGCGGTACCTATTGATCTACTCACATTGGCATGTTTTCGAACTGCTAGGTTGGCAGGAGCTGGAGCTAACAGCGGCTGCTCACGCCGCTCCCGGGGTTTGAACCTGGGACCTTTCGGTCTGCAGCTCAGTGCTTTTACACACTCTGCCACTGGGGCTCCAACAACAACAATAATATGCTAAAACAGTAACAAAGAATGTAAGTGAAACTTAAAGACCAAAATGCCTGACATTGTTTTTTTATCATATTGAGAATGAAGCAAGCTTGTATTCCATTGTTTTCAAAACTCAGGGTGCATCTAGTAAAGGTTAAGTCCAGTCGTGTCCGACTCTGGGGGTTGGTGCTCATCTCCATTTCTAAGTTGAAGAGCTGGCGTTGTCCACAGACATCTCCAAGGTCATGTGGCCACTGGCATGACTGCATGGAGTGCTGTTACCTTCCCACCAAAGCAGTATCTCCCCCGGAGCCGGGTTGTGGCACAGGCTGGTGAGCAGCCTGCTGCAATAAATCACTCTGACCATGAGGTCATGAGTTTGAGGCCAGCCCGTGGAGGGGTGAGCACCCATCAATTAAAAAATAAAAAACAGCCCCTGCTCATTGCTGACCTAGCAACCCGAAAGATAGTTGCATCTATCAAGTAGGAAATAAGGTACCACTTATAAAGTGGGGAGGCAAATTTAACTAATTTACGATGTTGGAATGAGGAAGTGCCGTCACAGTGGATGATGAAGCAGCTGCTCCCCCCTGTGGCCAGAATCAAACATCCCCCCAGAAGAAGGTTAAATTGCCTCTGCATCTGTCTCTGTCTCGGTTCTATGTGTATATGGGCATTGAATGTTTGCCCTATATGTATATAATGTGATCTGCCCTGAGTCCCCTTTGGGGTGAGAAGGGCGGAATATAAATACTGTAAATTAAAAATTAAATTAAAATCTACTCACATTTGCATGTTTTCAAACTGCTAGGTTGGCAGAAGCTGGGGCTAACAGCGGGAGCTCACTCTGCTCCCCGGATTCAAACTGCTGACCTTTTGGTCAACAAGTTCAGCAGCTCAGCGGTTTCACCTTCTCCATCTAGGATGCATCTACACTGAAGAATTAATGCAATTTGACACTATTTCAACTGTCATGGCTCAGTGCTATGGAACCATGGGGTTGTAGTTTTACAAGGTCTTGAGCCTTCTTTGCCAAAGGTTGGTGATGCCCCCACCAAACTACAAATCCCAGAATTCCATAGTATTTAGCGGCCAATGCAGTCAAAGGAGTGTCAAACTGCATTCTTTCCGAATTATAGATGCACAGAGCAACAGAATTTCCTGAAAGGAGTTTCCAACTAAACATTGGAAATAAACGTTGGAAATAGCAGCCTTCTCCAAGCCTCATATACTAGTTATTTGTTATGTATATAATTGAGATTGCTTACTATATTGCATATATATTGGTATGCAGGACAAGTGTCCTTATTGTGATCCAAAGCAGTTCAATGCTTTGGGTTTATTTTGTGCAGTTGATACAGTAGAGTCTCACTTATCCAAGCCTCGCTTATCCAAGCCTCTGGATTATCCAAGCCATTTTTGTAGTCAATGTTTTCAATACATTGTGATATTTTGGTGCTAAATTCGTAAATACAGTAATCACTACATAGCATTACTGTTTATTGAACTACTTTTTCTGTCAAATTTGTTGTATAACATGATGTTTTGGTGCTTAATTTGTAAAATCATAACCTAATTTGATGTTTAATAGGCTTTTCCTTAATCCCTCCTTATTATCCAAGATATTCGCTTATCCAAGCTTCTGCCAGCCCGTTTAGCTTGGATAAGTGAGACTCTACTGTACTTCAAAAATAGCGAAGACAAGGCACAGTTCCTGCCTGCAAACTCAGAAGCTGTGTTATTCCTCCCCGTATCCAGCATGTTGAGTGTAAATGTCAGTGGAGAATAACCAAGAGGTGTAAACTTATATAATTTAAAGCTGTAGCCCAAGAATAGTAGTGTGTGCTGTCACTAAAATAATATGGTGTGATTCGTCAGAAGCTTTTAATTGGGCCACACAATCTTGGGAGAGATTTCCTGACGGCAGTGGAATTTTGATTCCCCTTCGTGCTACCGGTAGCAACAATCCCACTCAATTGAACACGATTTCAGGACAAATGTAGCACAGTTCTCCCCTGGAACAGACATATGGTGCTGGTAGTTTCATTCCTCTACTTATTCTTTCTAGGGAGGCTTGCATCTTAAACACAGTCACTGTATCTGTTAACCTTTTGGTAGGAGCAAACAACCCAGGAAGGCTCCCCTGAGTTATAAAGTTCATTTCAACAAAGCCATAAGGTCCATACTTTACATAGCCATAAGGCTCATCATTAAGCCAACATTGAGTAAACCCCAGATGAGTGCATAGTATCTGAACTTGTCATTATGAGTTATTTGTAAGTCAGATGGTTGTAACTCAGGGACTGTCTGTAGTTCAAATCCACCTTAACTATCCTGGCCATGACCTGCAGAATGCAATAATAATAATAATAATAATAATAATAATAATAATAATAATAATAATAATAATAAATCTCAGCCGGCATTTGGAAAACAATAGACATTGACAAAATTACGATCTGTCAACTGCAAAAGGCCACCCTATTGGGACCTGCACGCATCATCCGAAAATACATCACACAGTCCTAAACGCTTGGGAAGTGTTCGACTTGTGATTTTGTGATATGAAATCCAGCATGTCTATCTTGTTTGCTGTAAAATAAAATTATTATTATTATTATTATTGTTGTTGTTGTTGTTGTTGTTGTTGTTGTTTTATTATGACACAGCAAACAAGATAGATATGCTAGATTTCGCATCACAAAATCACAAGTCGAAGACTTCCCAAGTGTCTAGTGTGATGTATTTTCGGATGATGCGTGCAGATCCCAGTACGGTAGCCTTTTGCAGTTGGCAATTTTGTCAATGTCTATTGTTTCCAAATGCCAGCTGAGATCTTTTGGCACGGCATCCAGTGTGCCCATCACCACTGGGACCACCTGCACTGGTTTCTGCCAGAGTCTTTGAAGTTCAATCTTGAGGTCCTGATAGCGGCTGAGTTTTTCCTGTTGTTTTTCGTCAATGCGACTGTCACCTGGGATGGCAACATCAATGATCCAAACCTTTTTCTTTTCCACAACTGTGATGTCTGGTGTGTTGTGTTCCAGAACTTTGTCAGTCTGGATTCAGAAGTCCCACAATATCTTTGCGTGCTCATTTTCCAATACTTTTGCAGGTTTGTGATCCCAGCAGTTCTTTACTGCTGGCAGGTGTTACTTGAGGCGGCAATAATAATAATAATAATAATAATAATAATTATTATTATTATTATTATTATTATTATTATTATTTTATTATGACACAGCAAACAAGATAAATATGCTGGATTTCATATCACAAAATCACAAGTCGAACACTTCCCAAGTGTCTAGGACTGTGATGTATTTTCGGATGATGCGTGCAGATCCCAGCAGGGTGGCCTTTTGCAGTTGGATATTATTATTATTATTATTATTATTATTATTATTATTATTATTATTATTATTATTATCTCCAGCACTGTATTTCAAGCAACTGAAACCCCAACTTCCAAGATTCCAAAGGATGGCACCACAACATTTGCAGTGATATCAAAGTGCTGTGAATCTGTGGTATAGTTACAACCATCACTGGACAAAATAAGAAAGAGCAGTGGCCAGTTCAGAGATGCAATACAGAGGCCCCATTTGCACTGACATATAAAATCCAATTTATCCGCTTTGATTATTTGGCAGTCTAGACTCAGGTAATCCAGTTCAAATGTGGATTGTCTGATTCGATAATCTGGATTATATGGAAGTATAGAAGGGACCATAGCCTACTTCAAGGAAATGATGAATTAAAGGGTTATTGTGAGTTTTTTTGGGCTGTATAGCCATGTTCCAGAAGCATTCTCTCCTGATGTTTTGCCCACATCTATGGCAGGCATCCTCAGAGAAAACACAGCAACCCAGTGATTCTGGCCATGAAAGCCTTTGACAACATATCTAAACAAAGTTTCAGCAATTGCTTCACTCCACACTTGGAAGGCAAGACATTACAGCTTGCCTGCCACTTTTCCATGCTGCTCCAACAACACGAGGTAGTGGTAATTTATGGTCATGCCAATGGGTAGCTTTGCACACATTTAGTGTTGCACGATTGCATGTCACTTTTAGTGACAATCCTGGTTTAACACCTCCATGTAGTTAAACCAACTAGTAAGCTTTCTTTCTACTAACACAGCAGGAAAAAGTCCTGTTGCATCCTTTACCTTGCTCCTAAGTTGATCATTCTCTTCTTTGCAAACGGAGAACTGTTTTTTCCAGTGTTCGATGCTGGCTGCGGATTCCTGGAGCGCACAAGTCAGCCTGGCATTGCTCTCCCGAAGAGACTGCAGTTCTATTTCCCATCTCTTTACATTAGAGGAACTAAAACAGATACGGGGAGGGGAAAAAACCCTTGAGACTTCTAAACACTGCTCTGTGATATTTCTGCATGTGAAATAAAAAAAAATAACAAATCAAATAGTAATGTTCATTTTTCTTGCCTTGAAAAAAAAAAGAGATTTGCAGCTCTACAACTACACTGTGAAATAAGATGGGAATGATGTCTGGCTACATTTCGACACTGCTTTTTAAAATGCCTTTTTCAACATCTCAAGAGGCTTACTGATTTTGCCTATAGCTAAACAAGTTTTCAACTACAGTAGAGTCTCATTTATCCAAGCCTCTGGATAATCCAAGCCATTTTTGTCATCAATGTTTTCAATATATCGTGATACTTTGGTGCTAAATTCGTAAATACAGTAATTACTACATAACATTACTGCGTATTGAACTACTTTTTCTGTCAAATTTGTTGTATAACATGAAGTTTTGGTGCTTAATTTGTAAAATCATAACCTAATTTGATGTTAATAGGCTTTTCCTTAATCCCTCCTTATTATCCAAGATATTCGCTTATCCAAGCTTCTGCCGGCCCGTTTACCTTGGATAAGAGATACTCTACTGTATATAGCTATTCAGAGTTGGACAGTCTTATCTTATTAAAGTCTTATTATTATCTTAAATTACAGTTTTATATAAATATTCAAAAACATTTAACCTACTGATGCCTCAAATAATGCAATTTTATTAATATCTTTTTTTAAAATTTGACCCGTAGTTGCTGCATTTCCCACCCTCGTCTTATACTCGAGTCAGTAAGTTTTCCCAGTTTTTGTGGTAAAATTAGGTGCCTTGGCTTATATTCGGGCCAGCTTATACTTGAGTATATACGGTACTTTCTACAAGAAACTGTTTAGTTAGTACAGTAGAGTCTCGCTTATCAAACGTAAATGGGCCAGCAGAATGTTGGATAAGCGAATATGTTGGATAATAAGGAGAGATTAAGGAAAAGCCTATTAAACATCAAATCACTTTATGATTTTACAAATTAAGCACCAAAACATTATGTTATACAACAAATTTGACAGAAAAAGTAGTTCAATAAACAGTAATGCTATGTAGTGATTACTGTATTTACGAATTTAGCACCAAAATATCACGATGTATTGAAAACATGGACTACAAAAATGCGTTGGATAATCC
The DNA here is from genome assembly GCF_035594765.1 of Anolis carolinensis. Taxonomy (NCBI): domain Eukaryota; kingdom Metazoa; phylum Chordata; class Lepidosauria; order Squamata; family Anolidae; genus Anolis; species Anolis carolinensis. Next base: position 14,519,072 of record NW_026943822.1, on the reverse strand, counting down.
AGAATGTTGGATAAGCGAGTGTTGGATAAGTGAGACTCTACTGTACTACTGGACTCTTGTGTGGTGCTGGGTGCACAGGTGAATTCAGGCTAGAGTACGACAGAGGGGTGAATTGCCTATTTAAGTGATGCAATATAAGCACAGACTTCCTAAAATGCTAGGTTTTGCTTAGTCCCCTCTTTACAATATACAGATAAGTTATTTTCCTTCTTTTAAAGCATCCAAACACAATATCCTTCTTGCAAACGGAAGCAGATCTAGCTCAGGATATTTTTTATTTCAGGATTATGCAAAGACAGCTGTGTGTGGGAAGAACTGCATGGTGACAGAAGGAGCTCTGACCAAGAGAAATCTGGTTTGTTTGTTTTTTAAACTGGATTTGGGTTTTTTGAGAAAAAGCATTCTTCCAGGGAGGGGTGTTTTTGACCCTTATTGCCAAGGTCAAAACAGCCATAACTCGGGTAGCCGTTAGGTTTAAGGTTTTTCTAAACTAGTAGATGTGGGTATAGAAGCCTAGCAAGGGAAAAAGCTTGAAGACAGCTTGGAAATAATGACTATGAAGTGTGTCTGTTGGAGGAATTGGACAGAGCATGGAGCGACAATTGGGGATTGATGGCTGGAATTATGTCATTTGACAGCTGGAACAACGGAGAAGGGATTAGTTTAATGAAAATGGATTTAAGGAGATTATGAATTGTAATCCCATTCACCCCAGACTTATCATCAATCTGTTTTTATTGATTCTGAAATCAACTAAAACTCACATGCTAACGCTGAGTAATCTTCAGTTAAACACACACTTAAATATTTGTACAACTACCCTTTGATCATGGGGTTGGTATAGTACAACTTAATTCGAGTGCATTTGTAAATTGGCTTGTACTATGTCAACTATTTTAAGAACTTCTGGTTGAAAAGATGGTGTGTAAATATACTATCTATCAATAAATAAATAAATATATTCAAGGACCAAAAAGGACCTCCTTGAACCCAGAGACATGCCAGAATTTGGATCTTATTAATAACATCAATTTCTAAGTTACAGTAGAGTCTCACTTATCCAACACTCGCTTATCCAACATTCTGGATTATCCAACACATTTTTGTAGTCAATGTTTTCAATACATCATGATATTTTGATGCTAAATTCGTAAATACAGTAATTACTACATAGCACTGCTGCATATTGAACTACTTTTTCTGTCAAATTTGTTGTATAACATGATGTTTGGGTGCCTAATTTGTAAAATCATAACCTAATTTGATGTTTCATAGGCTTTTCCTTAATCTCTCCTTATTATCCAACATATTTGCTTATCCAACGTTCTGCCGGCCCGTTTACGTTGGATAAGCGAGACTCTACTGTACGTGCAAGACTGAATGAATTGACAACTTGAGATGTTCTTGGAAAAAAAAACAAAACAGGACCCATTTCAGTCTTTATTTAGGCCAAAGTATTGCTTAGGAGCAGGTCATTGCAGAGCTTATTTATTGTGTTTTGTTTCATGTATTAATATGTTTTAATATGTGCTTTTATGGAACGTATTTTAATAGTACAGTGTATTTTAACTATCTTGTGCCTCATCTCAAGCTGTAAGGAGAGGTGGGTAATACATAAAAATGTATCATCATCATCATCATCACGATCCCCTCAATGGACTAAAACAATGCCATAGGCTACCACCAGCATTTCTATATACAGTAGAGTCTCACTTATCCAAGCTAAACGGGCCGGCAGAACGTTGGATAAGCAAATATGTTGGATAATAAGGAGGGATTAAGGAAAAGCCTATTAAACATCAAATTAGGTTATGATTTTACAAATTAAGCATAAAAACAACATGTTATACAACAAATTTGACAGAAAAAGTAGTTCAATGTGCAGTAATGCTATGTAGTAATTACTGTATTTACGAATTTAGCACCAAAATATCACGATGTATTGAAAACATTGACTACAAAAATGCATTGGATAATCCAGAACGTTGGATAAGTGAAACTTTACTATATCAGGATTCTGATATTTAGAGTTACAACAACAACAACAACACATTGTCTTGAACATTTCCCACTTTTTCTCATACTGCCTCTTTGGTACAGGATGCATGGAGAATTTTATCCCAGGTTTATTTCTTTGACTGAGATTTCAGAATTTGAGAAAATCCATATACTTTTAGCTCATTAGAACACATAAATGATATATCAGGTTTCTTTATCTATATTAGGAGTGCCCACTCCTCCAGCATCAATCCTTCTGTCCTGCAGGAAAATAGGGAGGAAGATAGTGGGAGAAACAATAAGGAGGAAGCTACTACTTGAGTAGCTTCATTCCAGCCCAGATGTGCACTCACAGTTGACTACTAGAACCAAACAAATTAGTTACTGATGAAAAGCTTGGAGAAGCACCTTAAACAGAAGGCTGGAATCTGCTTTTGGTAGTTCAGGGTATGGCTTTCAGTCTTAGGCAAATAGAGAACAATTAATGCTATTGTATACATCATCCCCTCAGGAGAAGGTTAAATTGCCTCTGCGTCTGTCTCTGTCTATGTATATGGGCATTGAGTGTTTGCCCTATATTTATATAACTAGCTGTGCCCGGCCACGCGTTGCTGTGGCAAAGTCTGGTGGTATGGGAAATAAAGTATTGAGGAATTGGTGGTAGTTACGGTAAAGGGTAAAGGTTTTCCCCTGACATTACGTCCATTATAAATGGGTTATATAGCTGTGTGGAAGCGCCTTGAGTCTACACTGCCATATAATCCTGTTCAAATCAGATAATCTGTATTTTATAGGCAGTCTGGAAGAGGCCTAAGTGAGGCCTAACTCTGCCTGTCCCCTGGGCTGAGTGGCTTGCTAGGAGACCAAGTGGGCAGAGCTTAGCCTTCTAACTGGCCGCAATTGGATGAAAACAATTATTCCTCTCCCTCTAATTAGGACTTTATTTTTGTTTTTTTTGTTGTTGTATGAACGTAGAGGCATGGATGAGGGGTTGTGCTGCCAAGTTTAGTGTTTCTGGGATGTGTAGTTTTGTTGTTTTGTCCTAGGCCGAAATTTCATTACCCTTTTATATATATAGATAGATAAATGTGATCCGCCCTGAGTCCCCTTCGGGGTGAGAAGGGCGGAAGATAAATACTGTAAATAAATAAATAAATAAATAAATAATTTGTAGTCAATAAGTAGAATGTAATCACATAAGCAAGTTCACCTTTGGGCTAGAGCAAATTTCAGTCTGTCATTCTCTGTTTTCAGCTGTGTATCAGAAGGACCGTGCGAGACCTTTTCATCATCTGTTCCATTCACACTGGATGCCCGAGTCGAACATGGAGTTTCGCGCCCTGATTCCTGCACCAGACATTCAATGAAAAAAATGGAAGAGTCACGACAAAGTCATCATAACGTGATCTGTTGTATCACCCTACAGAACATCATCCAGCTGATCTGGAAGAAAAAAAACCTCATTGTCTAGGAAAATAGAACTTCTGGACCCATCAGTTTAACCTGGTTCTTAGAGAGTTACCATTCGGTTCCTCTCCCAAGCCCGACTCTCCAGTCTGAAAAGACTACTTCATATGTTTCTGGTTTGAATATGGCTGTTGAATATTGTTGGGAGTCATCCTGGACTACACAAGTTTCATTTAATAGATAGATAGTGGATAGATAGAGAGAGGGGCACCTCTCTATAATCCAAGGGTCCCCAAACTAAGGCCCGGGGGCCGGATGCAGCCCTCCAAGGTCACTTACCTGGCCCCGCCCTCATTTATAATATAATATTTTTATATTAGTTTTAATAATATAATATATTGTATATACATATGATATTGATAATATTATCATTTTACACAATATAATACTAATAATAACACCATATAATAATATTAATTATATGTTATATATTACATATAGTATTACAGTATAATGGTATAGTTCAATATAGTAATGTATAATGCTAATATTGTGCTATGCTAATAATATAGTATATTTTATGTACATACAGCTGCTATGAGTCCCCTTGGGGGTGAGATGGGCAGGATATAAATGTAGAAAATAAATGTAGTAAATGAATAAATAAATAACTTTAGACTTAGGCTCGCCCAAAGTCTGAAATGACTTGAAGACACACAACAACAACAACAATCCTAATTAACCTGACTATCTCATTGGCCAGAAGCAGGCCCACACTTCTTATTGAAATCCTGATAGGTTTATGTTGGTTAAAATTGTTTTCATTTTTAAATATTGTATTGTTCTTTCATTGTTGTTGTTGTTGTTTTGCACTACAAATAAGACATGTGCAGTGTGCATAGGAATTTGTTAGGTTTTTTTTTTCCAAATGATAATTCGGCCCTTCAACAGTCTGAAGGGTTGTGGACTGGCCCTCCGCTTTAAAAGTTTGAGGACCCCTGCTGTAAGTAAATACATAAATAGCCCCCAGGGCACTTTTTTTTGGTATGAGATCCTAAATTTTCTCTTCTCCAATTTTGGTTTGTTTCCCACTTGCACAAAAAACACAAACAATATACTTCTGCATGCATCTTTTTTCACAGTGTATAGGATTTTCCAAAAATCCTAGTTTAACTTTTTGTGTGGACATAATCTCTCTAAAGGCAATTGCAGAGAGTAATTTGTGAAATAATCATTTTCTTGCTAACGTCCATAAGAAACCTGCAATAGTATTTTCAGTTTTTCAAAAATCTTGCTCTCAGAAATATTTTTTTTTCTTTTTAACTAAACACTCAAATTTTCAAACGACCGTGCGCAAGTGACTTACTTGGGAATGATTGCTGGAAGTCTCTATTTTTTCCTGAGATCTCTCTCTGGCCAACCTGGCAGCTTCTTTGACCTCTTGAAATTTCTCAGCAAACTACATGTGGATACATACAAAGATTGGACTTAAGTAGCAGCTCACTCTATATTATTTCTGCATTAATGACTTAACTCTGAAAGCTTGACTATGAGAAAACAATGGCTACACCTACACTGTAGAACTAATGCAGTTTGGCATCACTTTAACTGTCATGGATCAATGCTATGGAAAGTGGTGCACATTTGCATTAATTTTGCAATATAGATGCCTCCTTTGACAAGCCCGCTGTAATTATAAATCTATTTTGAATTATTCATGCCCACAAAACCCTGCAATAAAGTCACCATAAGTGACAACCACCATCACTAACGGGATGCAGGAGATCTCTCAGCTCACTTCCGGACTTCAGAAATGAATAAATATGAGATCCAGAAGACAGCAATTCTGGGCTGTGGCGCAGACTGGTAAACAGCTGCTGCAATAAATCACTCTGACCATGAGGTCATGAGTTTGAGGCCAGCCCGTGGCAGGGTGAGCACCCGTCAATTAAAAATAAAATATAGCCCCTGCTCGTTGCTGACCTAGCAACCCGAAAGATAGTTGCATCTATCAAGTAGGAAATAAGGTACCACTTATAAAAGTGGGGAGGCAAGTTTAGCTAATTTTTACAACGTTGGAATGAGGAAGTGCCATCAGAGTGGATGATGAAGCAGCTGCTCCCCCCTGTGGCCAGAATCGAACATCCCCTCAGGAGAAGGTTAAATTGCCTCTGCGTCTGTCTGTCTGTCTGTCTGTCTGTCTCGGTTCGATGTGTTTATGGGCATTGAATGTTTGCCCTATATGTACATAATGTGATCCGCCGAGTCCCCTTTGGGGTGAGAAGGGCGGAATATAAATACTGTAAATAATAAAATAATAATAATTCTTCTCTGCATGAACTTAACCTAAATCAGCACCTTCCCAAAACTTGGAGAAGTTGCATATCCCAGTTGTCCGTTCGGCCACCATTTCCCAATCAAGACATCAATTTATTCCAAGACAAGGTCGGGTGAAACGAAGAGGCACAGGTAATGACAAATATTAATTGAAGAGCACATTCCTAAAGCATGGAGCACTAATACATTCCCAAAACTGGCCATGAATATAATTTGTCTGTCAGCCTTAGAATAACCCATGACCCCAAGGCTGCATTAAAGTAATGGATTTGCTGCTTTCAAACATTGGGCATTTATTTCTGGATTCAGGGAGTGACATGCATACAAATGAGCTATTTCCTTGGCATCATCTTACTGAACCTTAACCAACTGATGCCCTATTACATTAGCGATCTGAAGGACACAGACATCGCATTATGAATAATATATAACACTATAAACCTATTCAGGAGTGTCTATGCTGGGCATTCAGCAAAACAAAAGACTAATACCTTTAGTGGCCAAACAAAATGCACAAGACACCCTAGATCCCCAGGCAGGTCACTTTACAGGAAATCAAGAAATTGTTGTCTAAGGCTTTCATGGCCGGAATCACTAGGTTGCCTTGTTAGAAGTCAACTCTTTTAACAATTGATATTCACAAGCATTAATGTAACTTAATTAATGTAACATTAATGTAAGGTAACTTCAGCTGTTAAACTGAAGAGCTGTGTCTTTAGACTGTCAATGGTAAAGACATGTCATTACAAAAATATAGTTGGTTAGCAGAGGATGGTTGGTTGTAGTTGAGATTGCCCAAAAGATATACACTCCCTTTAAACATCTAAGTTAAAATATGCACTTAGAGGTAAGTCTTCTTTGAAAAATAATATATCTTGTATTAATTCACCATACAGGCACATTTCTTAATTAAGTTCAGTTACAGATAGGATATAGTTCTTCTCTCTGTGTTGAGAACACAGGGTATCAGTCTTTATCAATAGTCCATAGTCTTTAGCATAGCTGTATTCACTGAAGTCCATAAGAAAATACTAAAGTCTCTAAACTAACTTCTCTCTAAAGTCCAAACAGCAACTTGTATCCATCCACCTCATCTGAGGTCTAAACAGATACTGAATACAAAATGGAGTCTTGAGTCTGCACATGCTCAGTATAATCACATGTCAGGCATCCTCAGAGTTTGTGAGGTATATTGGAAACTAGGCTAGTGGGATTTATATATCTGTGAAATAATGTCCAGGCAGGGAGGAAGAACTCTTGTCTGATTGAGGCAAGTGTGAATGTTGCAACTGACCACCTTGATTAGCATGGAATAGCCTTGCAGCTTCAAAGCCTGGATGCTTCCTGCCTGGGGGAATTCTTTGTTGGGAGGTGTTAGCTGGCCCTGATTGTTTCCTGTCTGGAATTCCCCTGTTTTTTAAGTGTTGTTTTTTATTTACTGTCCTGATTTTAGAGGGTTTTTTTTAATACTGGTAGCCAGATTTTGTTCATTTTCATGGTTTCCTCCTTTCTGTTGAAATTGTCCACATGCTTGTGGATTTCAATAGCTTCTCCGTGCACTCTGACATGGCGGTTGTTGTCTGGGCCAGCTAACACCTCCCAACAAAGAATTCCACCAGGCAGGAAGCAGCCAGGTTTTGAAGCTGCAAGGCTATTTATTGCTAATCAAGATGGTCAGATGCAACATTCACACTTGCCTCAATCAGACAGGAGTTCTTTCTCCCACCCTGGACATTTCACAGCTATATAAACCCCACTTGCCTAGTTTCCAACAGACCTCACAACCTCTGAGGATGCCTGCCATAGATGTGTGCAAAACATCAGGAGAGAATGCTTCTGGAACCTGGCCATACAGCCCAGAAAACTCACTGCAACCCGGTGATTCTGGCCATGAAAGCCTTCGACAACACTGTCTCTGGAATCAAACTTTATGTTAAACACGTAACAACCAATAATAATAATAATAATAATAATAATAATAATAATAATAATAATAATATAAGTGTCCTAGACACTTGGGAAGTGTTCGGCTTGTGATTTTTTGATATGAAATCCAGCATATCTATCTTGTTTGCTGTGTCATAATATTATAATAAATAATAATAATAATAATAATAATAATAATAATAATAATAATAATTTTATTTCTCATAACCCGCCTCCATCTCCCCAAAGGGACTCAGGGCAGCTTACATGGAGACGAAGCCCTGAGAACAAGCATACAACTAAAACACAATGCAAAGTACAGAATTAAAATGCTTAACAGAACAAATATTTAAAACATCTTAAAATAAAACAGACAACGTATCAATTCCAGGACAAAAGGGGGACTAAAGTTATTACTGTGTAATGAAAGTGCAGCTGATTTAATCACAAGCATGTTGAAATATCCATGTTTTCAAATCTTTACATTCATGACTCCCACCAAATTTTACACAAAAGCAACAACAACAACAAACACACTGGAATTCAGTTACCTTGCTTAGCTGCTGTTCAGAAGAAAAGCCCAGGCCAAAGACAGTATTTGCTCTGCTATCAGCCCACTGGCCAAATTTCTGTGATGTTTTGGTGAAGGTCATATTAGGTGTGATAGTGCTATTTATAATCACCTGAAAAAGAACACAACAATTTCAAAAAGGAATGTAGAATACATAGCAGTGGGAAAATAGTTAACTGAATATCAGGATGGTTCAGATTGACAGGCATCACACGAACCCGCTATTCCACTGCAGCTACATTATTGTTGATGGTGGAAGTATATCGTATTGAGCGCTCTCAATACTGCACCTCTCTTTATTATTAACTCAAATGTGCCAATTTCCCAATCTGTGGTCCCACAAATGTACTTTTGCATGCTTTTGTAATCTTTGCCTTCCTGCATTCCTGATATTCCTTGATTTTTTAATTGTTTTTATTTAGCGCAATTGCACAATTATGCTCGTAATTGTGGGAGATGAAGCCCAAAACACCTAGCGGGCTCAAGTTTGCCTGATTGAATAGCATTCACTTAGACGAGTATGGTTAGCAATGAGATGCAATGCTAGTAAATTGGTTGTTGTGCATTTTCCGGGCTGTATGGCCATGTTCCAGAAGCATTCTCTCCTGACGTTTCACCCACATCTATGGCAGGCATCCTCAGAGGTTGTGAGGTATGACAACCTCACAACCTCTGAGGATGCCTGTCATAGATGTGGATGAAACGTCAGGAGAGAATGCTTCTGGAACATGGCTGTTAGGAATTGTGGGAGTTGGAGTCCAAAACACCTAGAGGGCCCAAGTTTGGCCATGCCTGGCATAGATAAAGGCTGCTTCCTTGCTCTTCTAACTCCCCAATTTGCTTATACAGTAGAGTCTCACTTATCCAACACTTGCTTATCCAACGTTCTGGATTACCCAAGCCATTTGTGTAGTACATGTTTTCAAAACATCTACATCTACTGTATTCTCTCCTGACGTTTTGCCTACATCTATGGCAGGCATACTCGGAGGTTGCAAGGTATGGAGAAACTAAGCAAGGAAGGTTTATATATCTGTGGCTGCCTGCCATAGATGTGGGCAAAATGTCAGGAGAGAATGCTTTTGGAACATGGCCATACCGCCTGGAAAATGCACAACAACCCAGTGATTCTGGCCATGAAAGCCTTCGACAATGCTAGCAAATGTTTCCAAGTACAGTAGAGTCTCACTTATCCAAGCCCCGCTTATCCAAGCTTCTGGATGATCCAAGCCATTTTTGTAGTCCATGTTTTCAATACATCGTGATATTTTGGTGCTAAATTCGTAAATACAGTAATTACTACATAACATTACTGTGTGTTGAACTACTTTTTCTGTAAAATTTGTTGTATAACATGATATTTTGGTGCTTAATTTGTAAAATCATCACCTAATTTGATGTTTAATAGGCTTTTCCTTAATCCCTCCTTATTATCCAACATATTTGCTTATCCAAGCTTCTGCCGGCCCGTTTAGCTTGGATAAGTGAGACTCTACTGTATGTGTTTTCTGATCATAGAATAATAGAGTTGGAAGAGACCTCATGGGCCATCCAGTCCAACTCCCTGCCAAGAAGCAGGAAATCACATTCAAAGCACCCTCGACAGATGGCCAGGGGTGCTTTGAATACGATTTCCTGCTTCACAGGAACATTCTTCCAGCCCGTTTATGTTGGATAAGTGAGACTCTACTGTAGTTCTAAATATACTTTGGTTGACATCTTTTATAATCAAGACACAATCTCTTGTATTAATTGCACACGAAACTGGCAAACTCTGGGAAATGAGGGGGCAGATCCTTATTGGCAGAACTGTATCGTTCAAGATATGACAACCTCACAACCTCTGAGGATGCCTGCCATAGATGTGGGTGAAATGTCAGGAGAGAATGCTTCTGGAACATGGCGATACAGCTTGGAAAATGCACAACATGAAAGCCTTCGACAATGCTAGCAAATGTTTCCTAAGTAACTTGAAAGAGCTCCGTTTTGCATAGCTTCTAAGAGGAATACACCACACCATAAGAAGAGCACTGACAAGTTTGAATGATTCATACGGAGCCACAATTAAGGCAAACTGCTGGGACCCAGCTTGAACCTGAATGGAGGCAGATGCAGTTCTGCCAATCATGCGCTCAATAAAGGCGCTCCGGCTTCTGCGACAGGAAACGCAGCAGAAGGTTGCAGCGGCGGAACAGAAAGGAGCCAAATTAGTTTAGGGATGCCTGCATAACGCAGAGTACTCAGCACAGCCATCCCACGGCAGGTGGTGAGTGCCACTCACGGGGCGCACGGAACCCGTTTGGAGTTCAGCAAACAAGAACCTTGAACGATACAGTTCTGCCAATAAGGATGCACCATCCGCCCCCTTATTTCCCAGAGTTTGCCAGTTTCTTGTGCAATTAATACAAGAGATTGTGTCTTGATCTGGAAAAGATGCCAACTAAGGTATATTTACAACCATAAGCAAATTGGGGAGTTAGAAGAGCAAGGAAGCAGCCTTTGTCTAGGCCAGGCATGGGCAAACTGGGGCCCTCCAGGTGTTTTAGACTCCAACTCCCACAATTCCTTTTAAAAATTATTTTATTGTTATTATTATTTGAGAAAAAGTTACAATTATATAAACATATTCTATACATTTTCCCCTCTTTGTCGCACCTTCGAATAGTTCACCTTGCTATAGACACCCAGTCAGACACAGAAGAAAGTCTTTTGAAGTTTTATTGCGCAATGCAAATACAGTAGAGTCTCACTTATCCAAGCTAAACGGGCCGGCAGAAGCTTGGATAAGAGAATATCTTGGATTATAAGGACTGATCAAGGAAACGCCTATTAAACATCAAATTGGGTTATGATTTTACAAATTAAGCACCAAAACTTCATGTTATACAACAAATTTGACAGAAAAAGTAGTTCAATACGCAGTAATGTTATGTTGTAATTACTGTATTTACGAATTTAGCACCAAAATATCACGATATATTGGAAACATTGACTAGAAAAATGGCTTGGATTATCCAGAGGCTTGGATAAGCAAGGCTTGGATAAGTGAGACTCTACTGTATATAAATCAAAGCAGGCAGTTGAAAGGGTTTTCAAAGTTCCAATAAATGAGTCAATAAGAATCCAAATAGTTCACAAGTCATGAAAATCCATTAGTCCATAGACCATAGCAAAACTAATAATCCATAAAGCAAGGCAGTAGTCAGTAGATCCCAAAAACAAGGCCCAAAAGTACAAAGATCCAGGAAAACTCTTCCTAAGCATGAAACAAGAACATCCACACAGATAAAGTGAGGATTTGCTTTGACAATAAGCTATCTGCAAACAGACACTTTTAAAAGCACCCAAGAAAGGCATTTCTTTTCCCAGAACTGGCCTCTTCCTTTCCCGCCAGCCTCTCACTCCTTCGGACCTGAGAACCTCTCCAAAACAGACGGTCCACCCTAGATAAATCAAGGTCTTCGTTATCGTTATCTTGCACCTGAACCAGGACTGAGCTCTCTCGCTCATTAACCGGACTTGAGAGCTCTCTCTCTCATTATTTCCCATGGGAATGTCCGCCTGGCTGTTATCTATGGTTTCTGGGGTCAACAGTTCATTCTGCTCAAACTGCAATTCTCCAGCCTCTGATTCAGCCTGCATTTCCATGCCATCAACTTCTGACTCAACTGGCTCTTGTATCTGAAACCCAGAATCCCCTTCTTCATCCTGACTCAGGCTATACTGTGGCTGAGTCACAACACTCTTTTATTTACATTCACCCCTGTGCTCCCCTTCTCCAGAGCCATCTCTTCTTCTGTAGTCCCACCAAAAGTTCAATTCTTCATTTGGAGGTAAATTCACAACTTCTTTTTCCAATAATTTTTCTAGAAATTTTCTCCAAATACTTTCAAAATCATTTTTCCCATAATCCCTTCTTTACTTTTAGATTTGATGTTAGCTTGTCATTCAGTGCCATTCGCCAAACTTCTTTATACCATTCATTAATTTGTGTTTTCATTTCTCCTTTCCAATATTTTGCAATTAGTAATCCAGCTGCTGTTAATAGCATGTCTATTAAATTTTTTCGCTCTTATCTTTCTCATCCTCTTTTTTCATTAAAAGTAATTTATCCACTGGATTCCTTCTCATTTTATATGCATATTCTTTTCTATTTCCCTTATAACCAATTCCCAAAAACCTTTTACATGTTTACAATCCCACCACATATGCATGTAGGTTCCAATTTCCTGGCACCCTCGCCAGTATTTTTCATTATTATTCTTATTCATAATATTTAACCTTCTCGGTGTTAAATACCACTTCCAAATTAGTTTATAGTAATTTGCTTTTATTCTAATTGACATGTTTTTTAATTGTCTTGTTTCCATATCTCCTCCCATTCTTTTTCCGTTATCTTTGTTCCTACTTCCTCCTCCCATGATTCTCCCATGACGCCTCAATTAATGTAATTTTATTGGTATCTCGGCTTATACTGGAGTCAATGTTTTCCCAGTTTTTTTGTGGTAAAATTAGGTGTCTCGGCTTATATTCGGGTCGGCTTAAACTCGAGTATATATGGTATTCAGATTTGGGCGTATCGCGTATTTGTGCCAAATTTGGTCCAGTGAATGAAAATATATCTTGCATATCACCATTTTATGACCCTGTTCTTTGTGGTTTTTATTCTTATTTCTTTTCTCACCCTGAGTTTTAACTTAGTGTTCATGTGGCCCGCCCTTGTTTTTATTGTTCTTCTGATTTTGCGTTGTAATGTATATTATCATTTATTGTATTGTTCAATGTGTTATGATTTGTTGTTCTTTTTATATTCTGTTATATTGTATTGTTCTGGGCATGGCCTCATGTAAGCCGCCCAGAGTCCCCATCGGGGGAGATGGTGGCGGGGTATAAATAAAGTTGTTTATTATTATTATTATATCAGATATTTACATTACGATTCATAACAGCAGCAAAATGACAGTTCTGAAGTAGCAACAAAAATAATGTTATGGTTGGAAGTCACTGCAACATGAGAAACTATTAAAGGGTTGCAGCATTAGAAAGGTTGAGAACCACTGGTCTAGATAAAGAGTATTAAAATGGATATGCAGTGGTGCATTGTTTTGACTGCTGAATCAGGCAAGGCATGAATTGCTCTCTTTTAGAATAAAAGGTGTGGAAGCCTGAGTTGCTCCAAAGCCCACACTGCAGAAGACAGTAAAGTGGAATCCCTTGACTGCCTTCCCACTCAGGAGCGTAATGCGGTTGATAAATGAGGGCATTGTTTGGCAAGGTGCTTATTGGATTTTTACTTCCTCTGCCTGTTCCTCCTTGGACTCATCATCAATTATGTTGTTGTGCTGAGAGCTTTGTGCTCGCTAGAGTATCCATTGTAAGGGAATGGCTGGCAAGGTTTGCTCTGTGTGGTTCTGGTTTGGCATCCACTACAAACGGAAGTATGGAAGTGTCAGGACCCAGGCTGCAGAACACCAATAACCATGCGCAGAGACCAGAATCTATCTAATATCTTTATTAAGGAAATATATAAAGTCAATAAAAACAAGTGTAGAATATAGTTCAGAAGTAGACCTTTCAGGAAAGGTCAAATATAGTCCAGGAAAACAATGTCCAATATGTGATATTAAAGTCCAAAGTTATAATCCACTTCACCGAAACACACACTATTTGGCAAGCAATAGTGTGGGGAACTGTCCATAGTCTTTGAGGCTTAAGGTAAATCCGAAGGAAACTGGAAAACAAGGCTTGAAACTGAGAAGCAAGGTCCGTGGTTTAAAACGCAAGGCAAGGCAAGACTTGAAACTTGGCAAGATCAAACTGGAAACAAGGCAAACATGAATCAAGAACTGAGTCCATAGAAGTCCATGGTACAAGGCTGGGCAGGAAACTTGATCCGGGAACTGGGAACTGGAGTACGAAGTCTACACACGATCTCACACCTCAAGCCGACGAATTGACTCCGCAAGGATTTCTTTGCGGGCAAACACCTATATAGGATCTTGTTTTCCCGCCAAGGAACACTTTCTCTGGGGAACAAGAAACGAAACCTATACTGTGTCCAGATGCATGACTCCTTAAAGTTTCCCAAGGGAAACAGACTTAATCAGCTAATTGTCTGGCAGCTATCCTGGCGCTCCGGCGAGTCGCCTCTCGAGCGCCTCTATCTTGATTATAATAATCCCGGCGAGAAAATGGGGGAGATTTCTGCTCAAGGCTTGTTTGGCTGACTTCTTGTGGGCAAACATGTTGCAGGTGCAAGGGCTCCAAATCTGGCAGAAACGGTGGGAAACCCAAGTTTTCCTCTTCATCTGCCACAATAGTACTAGGAACGGGACTACATGGCCCATGAGTCATCACAGGAAGTAGCATAATTCATGAACAGACAATTCCTCCCCCAATCATTTTTAGGCAGTAAGATGCTCCAGAAAACAATCTGCCATTCTTCATGATTGCAAAGTGTAAGCAAGAGATACCCTGTTTCCCCTAAAATAAGACATCCCCAGAAAATAAGACCTAGTAGAGGTTTTGCTGAATTGCTAAATATAAGGCCTCCCCCGAAAGTAAGACCTAGCAAAGGTTTTGTTTGGAAGCATGACCGCCGAACAGAACACCAGAGCATGCAGGATTGGTAAATGTACGTACCATAAAGTGTTGTACATGGAAATATTGGTAGTAATAAGAAATTCTTGATAGGATTCACAGTTTGTCTAGTTATGCTGGTTTATGATGACAACTACTGTACTGTATATAATAAATGTTCATTTTTTTGTTCAACAATAAATGTGAATTCTTCTTCATGGAAAAATAAGACATCCCCTGAAAATAAGACCTAGCGCATCTTTGGGAGCAAAAATTACTATAAGACACTGTCTTATTTTCAGGGAAACACGGTAGCAAAGTCCTAAATCCATACTTAACTTAAAGCCATGAACAAGATAAAGCTATTACAGTAGAGTCTCACTTATCCAAGCTAAACGGGCCGGCAGAAGCTTGGATCAGCAAATATCTTGGATAATAAGGAGGGATTGAGGAAAAGCCTATTAAACATCAAATTAGGTTATGATTTTACAAATTAAGCACCAAAACATCATGTTATACAATAAATTTGAAAGAAGAAGTAGTTCAATATGCAGTAATGTTATGTTGTAATTACTGTATTTATGAATTTAGCACCAAAATATCATGATATATTGAAAACATTGACTACAAAAATGGCTTGGATTATCCAGAAGCTTGGATAAGTGAGACTCTACTGTACTTTTGTGTGTGTGTGTGTGTCAGGAGCGACTTGAGAAGCTGCAAGTCACTTCTGGTGTGATAAAATTACCCATCTGCAAGAACGTTGCTCAGGGGATGCCCGGATGTTTTACCATCCTGTGGGAGGCTTCTCTCATGTCCCCACATAGGAAGCTGGAACTGACAGAGGGAGCTCACCCCGCTCCCTGGAATCGAATCATTGACCTTTCAGTCAGCAAACCACTGCTCCAGCAAACCACTGCCGGCACAAGGGTTTAACCCATTGTGCCACTGGGAGCTCTGCATTATCTGTGCTATAACGATTGAAGGCCGGGCTGTGGCACAGGCTGGTTAGCAGCCAGCTGCAAAAAATCACTCTGACCAAGAGGTCATGAGTTCGAGGCCTGCCCGTGCCTGCGTCTGTCTCTGTTCTATGTTAAGGCATTGAATGTTTGCCCTATATGTACATAATGTGATCTGCCCTGAGTCCTTCGGGGTGAGAAGGGCGGAATATAAATACTGCAAATAAATAAATAAATAAATAAATAAATAAGAACCCTGGAGCAGTGGTTTGCATTTCCCAGGGCTGTGGCTGCTCCAGGGAAATAAAATAAATAAAAGTTGAAAGAAATTAAAAGTTAAGAAGCAAAAAGTAGAATCAAAATTAAAAAAACCCTAGAAATTACATTCACAGAACAGAAATTTTCCAAATTTGCCACCGTGCAAAAAAAATAACATTCAACAACAGGCATTTCATAAAACATTTTTATATCATTTTTTGTCTTAATTTAAGCCTATTGTTGCACTACAGTGCACTCTGGCTCTGCTGTAACGCAAACGGTTTGATTCATTGAACTTTGGAAGGATTCCTGCCTGGGGGAATCCTTTGTTGGGAGGTGTTAGCTGGCCCAAAGGATTCCCCCAGGCAGGAAGCAGCCAGGCTTTGAAACTGCAAGGCTATTCAATGCTACTCAAGCTGGCTATTGGAAACATTCACAACAGACAAGAGTTCTTTCTCCCACCCTGGACATTATTCCACAGATATATAAACCCCACTTGCCTAGTTTCCAACAGACCTCACAACCTCTGTGGGCAAAACGTCAGGAGAGAATGCTTCTGGAACATGGCCATACAGCCTGGAAAACTCACTGCAATCCATTAATCTCTATGCCATGGAAAGCAATCCAATGTACTCTATGTTTGCTGTTATCTTGAGCTTTGTTTGGGCAAGGGGAAGACATGGATTAGATTCTGGTAAGAATCTTGTAGTGATGCAACAACCGGAAAATTTATTGTGGCATAAACGTCCACGGTTACTTAAAAGCACCACCAGATCCTCCTTTCTGCTGCAACAAACTGATGTGACGGCTCTCCAGAAATTCACTTAGACAGGCTAAGCAGGAATAGAAATGCAAACAATGCCACTGGGTTGCCCAAACTTATGTTGTCACTTTAGCTCTTGTAATGCAACCAGAGGGTTATGTCACAGCACTTAAAAGGAACATCCTATGCCAGCCGAGGGAGGAAAAATATCCAACATAGATGGATACCACAATCTATATAAAACCCTTTATTAAAAGGTTTTGCCAGTAAGTATAGTAGAGTCTCACTTATCCAACATAAACGGGCCGGCAGAAAGTTGGATAAGCGAATACGTTGGATAACAAGGAGAAATTAAGGAGAAGCCTATTAAACATCAAATTAGGTTATGATTTTACAAATTAAGCACCAAAACATCATGTTATACAACAAATTTAGCAGAAAAGGTAGTTCAATATGCAGTAAAGCTCCGTAGTAATTACTGTATTTACGAATTTAGCACCAAAATGTCACAATGTATTGAAAACACTGACTACAAAAATGCGTTGGATAATCCATAATGTTGGATAAGCGAATGTTGGATAAGTGAGACTCCACTGTACCATATTTATTTAGGGTACAAATAATTTGGGGGGACGGGAACACACCAGTTCTCATCTGCACAAATCCCTGGATTGTTTTCAAAATAAGGAAAAAGCAAAACACACCAACAAAAATTCAATCGGGCAGCACGCTAGAGAGCTGGAGGCCAGCCACAGATGCAGGCGAAACATCAGGAGAGAATGCTGCTGGGGCATTGCCATACAGCCTGAAAAACTCACCACAACCCAGTGATTCCATCCATGAAAACCTTCGACAACACAAAGAGGAAAAGCCTGGGCTTGGTGTTACAAACTCAACATACTTTTTATGCTCTCATGTGAAATCTAAATACAATAGAGTCTCACTTATCCAACACTCGCTTATCCAACGTTCTGGATTATCCAACGCATTTTTGTAGTCAATGTTTTCAATATATCATGATATTTTGGTGCTAAATTCGTAAATACAGTAATTACTACATAGCATTACTACATATTGAACTACTTTTTCTGCCAAATTTGTTGTATAACATGATGTTTTGGTGCTTCATTTGTAAAATCACAACCTAATTTGATGTTTAATAGGCTTTTCCTTAATGCCTCTTTATTATCCAACATATTTGTTTATCCAACATTCTGCCGGCCCGTTTATGTTGGATAAGTGAGACTCTACTGTAGTGACTTGTTCTCGGAAATTATTCAAGTCAAGATAACTTCAAGTAAAAAAGAAGTTCAGGCAGTCCTATCCTAGCACTTCTCCCAAAGGGAAAGGGAAAATAACTACTTGCGGTTTTCCCAATCTGCATTCTTTTAGGTCACTCTTGTTCTGAAGGCATAATAATGTAGGTCGGTTTTAATGAGCTGTCTGGTCTATGGCTTCCTCCATACACCGTACAGTTATTTTTGTGAACCTCTGCTCCCTTCCCAATATCTTAACACACACATTGTCTTCCCTATATTGACAACATAGGTGTCCTCCATGATTGCAGATTTGGTTATTCACAGATTTTTTAAAAAAAAAATGCTGGAAGTTGATCACAGAATCATGGTGGAAGACCCAGGGATTCAGAGGAAATCCTCCCAGTGTCACCAGCAGAGAGAGCCCACCCACTAAGTATGACGGAATAAAATACATAAATGTATATAACTTTCTCCAAGTTCCAGTACTCCATCAATGGTATCACCAATCAAGAAAAGCATTTTAAAAACTCTAAAATCAAGACAGTAAATAAAGAACAACACCCAGGAAACAGGGGAATTTAAGACAGGAAACTATTTGGGCCAGCTAACACCTCCCAACAAAGGATTCCCCCAGGCAGGAAGCAGCCAGGCTTTGAAACTGCAAGGCTATTCAATGCTAATCAAGGTGGCCAATGGTAATATTCACACTTGCCTCCAACAGACAAAGGTTCTTTCTCCTACCCTTGGACATTATTCCACAGATATAGAAACCCCAATTGCCTAGTTTCCAACAGACCTCAACCTCTGAGGATGCCCGTCATAGATGTGGGCAAAACATCAGAAGAGAATGCTTCTGGAACATGGCCAGACAGCCCGGAAAACTCACAGCAACCCAGTGATTCCAGCCGTGAAAGCTTTTGATAATATCAAACTTATAAAGCAGAAATCACAACAACCAAGATTTGAAATAAAATAAAATACAGCATCTGTCAAGGAAAATACTATTTATTGGCTGAAGGTATGTTCGTTGTTATGTGCAGTTCACATGCTCTTAAACTGCAAACTTCTTTCTACTTGACCTTGAACAAAGGCTTTATGTAGGATGTCACAAATGAATATTACGAAGGATGTCACAAATGAATATTACGTTGGATAATTAAATATTTAAATTGAAAGAAAACTCTGTTCAGGGTGGGGGTTAAGGGCAAAGGTGATATAGCCCATCCTGGATGAAAATATATTTGTTTTTAAAAACCAATAGTAAAGGTTTTCTCCTGACATTAAGTCTAGTCATGTCCGACTCTGGGGACTGGTGCTCATCTAATTTTCTAAGCCGAAGAGCCAGCGTTGTCCGTAGACACCTTCTAGGCCACGTGGCCAGCATGACTGCACGGAAAGCCATTACCTTCCGGACAAAGCAGTACCTATTAATCTACTCACATTTGTATGCTTTCAAGCTGCTAGGTTGGAAGAAGCTGGGGCTAACAGCGGGAGCTCACTCTGCTCCCTGGAATCGAACCACCGACCTTTCAGTCAACAAGTTCAGCAGCTCAGCAGTTTAATCCGCTGCGCCACCGGGGCCTCCAATAGTAAATAATTATTTTTCTGTCGCCCTAAACCAGGGGTCCCCAAACTAAGGCCCGGGGGCCAGATGCGGCCCTCCAAGGTCATTTACCTGGCCCCCGCCCTCAGTTTTATAATATAATATATTGTATATACATATAATATTGATAATAATACTATAATGTAATACAATATAATACTAATAATAATACCATATAATAATATTAATTATATATTCTATATTACATAAAATATTACTAATAATATTACAGTATAGTGGTATAGTTCAATATAGTAATACATAATGCTAATATTGTGCTATGCTAATAATATAATATATTGTATGTACATATAATTTGTAAGCCACTCTGAGTCCCCTTTGGGGTGGAAGGGTGTGATACAAATGTAGTAAATAAATGCAGTAAATAAATAAATAATAAATACATAAATTCTAGACTTAGGCTTGCCCAAAGTCTGAAATGACTTGAAGGCACACAACAACAACAACAACGACAACAATGATCCTAATTAACTTGATTATCTCATTGGCTAGAAGCAAGCCCACACTACCCATTGAAATCCTGATAGGCTTATGTTGGTTAAAATTGTTTTCATTTTTAAATATTGTATTGTTCTTTCATTGTTGTTATTGTTGTTGTTGTTGTTTTGCATTACAAATAAGACATTTGCAGTGTGCATAGGAATTTGTTGGATTTTTTTTTCAAATGATAATTCGGCCCCTCAACAGTCTGAAGGATTGTGGACCGGCCCTCTGCTTTAAAAGTTTGAGGACCCCTGCCCTAAACTATATATTTCCATTATTTTGTGCTCTTATACCAAATTCTCCTTACAAATCTCCCATGAGTCACCTGTCCAGGTATTACCTATTGGCCCCATTCCTCCTCTTTTGGATGATCGTCGGGCTGTGGCTGTGGCGCAGCTGGCTAGTAACCAGCTGCTGTAAATCACTACTGACCAAGAGGTCATGAGTTCGAAGCCCGGGTCGGGTTAAGCCTCCGACCATTAATAGCCCTGGCTTGCTGTTGACCTATGCAGCCCCGAAAGACAGTTGCACCTGTCAATTAGGGAAATTTAGGGACGCTTTATGCGGGAGGCTAATTTACAACACCATAAAACTGCCAGCAAAACACGAGGAAAGGAATGAGGAAGTACAGCCACTAGTGGACAGTGAAGCAACAGCTCCCCCTGTGGCTGGAATCGAGAAGCTAGAAAAATGTTAAAAATGCCTCTGAGTCTGTCTAATGTATTGTCACGACCCAGGTTGCAAAGGCACCAATAACCAAACACAGAGGCCAGAATCTAACTAATATCTTTATTGAAGGAATATATAAAGTTAATAAAAGCAAGTATATGAAATAGTCCAAAAGCAGACCTTTCAGGAAAGGTCTAAATTAGTCCAAAAAAGCGATGTCCAATATGAAATATTAAGGTCCAAAGTTGTAATCCAATAACCGAAACACTCACTTTGCCAGGCAAAGTGAGGGGAGATGACAAGTCCTTTAGTCCATAAACTTGAGCAAGGCTAGGAAATAACTTGATACTTGAAACAAGGCTTAAAACGTGGAACAAGGTAACTAGGAGCAAGAACAAGGTCCGTGGAATAACTTGGTAAAATCCGTGATACAAGGCAAGGATTGGTCCTGGGCAACAAGGCGAAGTCCGTTGGTAAACAAGGCTGGGAAGCAAGACGAAGGCTGGAAAGCAGGGCAAGGCTTGAGCAGGAGCGAGGCTTGAATCGGAGCGCGCTGTCCAGACACAACTCGCTCCGTAGGCTGACGAATTGACTCCGCGAAGTTACTACGCGGGTAAAACACCTAAATAGAGTCTAACTTTCCCGCCGAAGCAGTTCTCTGGGAATCAGAACCGAAAGCTAAACTCTGAGACCAGATGTGAGACTCCCCAAAGATTCTCACGAGAAGCAGTCTTAATTGGCCACATTCTTAGCTGCAATCCTCGCACTCCTGCGCGAAGCTGATTCCAAACTTCTCTGTTGTTTACAAAACTCCCGGCGCAAGAACACGGGAGAAGTAGGCTCTGGGGTTGTTTGACATACTTCTGGGAGACAACTTTCTTGCAGGTGCAAGGTTCCCAGATCTGCCTGGGAAAGATCTGGCTGAGGGGAATCCAGTTCTGACTGGGAAGGTAAAAAACCCAAGTTTTCCTCCTCATCAGGAATTACAATGTCCTGAGCAGGACTACAAGGCCCATGGGTCATCACATGTATGTTGTTTGTCTGTTGGCATTGAATGTTTGCCATATATGTGTTCGTTGTAGTCCGCCCTGAGTCCACTTCGGGGTGAGAAGGGCGGAATATAAATACTGTAAATAAATAAATAAATTATCAAACACAGAGAATTAACAATATAGTCCTATTTCCCTGTAACACGATTCATGGAATGTGAACAAACCTACTGCCAAGCGGTTGTTTTTCAATAAATGTGCAGGACCCACTTTGCAAGCTTCCTTAGCAATGTGATCCCGCCAATTCTGCAAGCGCGGCAGAGGAGATCCGTGCAGGCATCCTACCTTGGCTCCATCCACACTGATAATGCGATAGCTGTTTCTTGTGCTGTCATAGAAGTAGGAAACAGTTACCGCCTGCTTGCTTGCAGGAACCCAGTTCTTCTTGGTGCTGGGGTCAATTTGGAAGACATGCGCTCTGGCGGTGAAGATGGGCTGCTCTCTGGAATAGGGAGGGACAGGAGAAATGGAATGCATCATGAGTTCGTGGAAGATGGAAATGCCGCCCTTGATCAAGGCATCTTGATCAAGTCCAGTGTCCAAAACACTTCCTTCAAGGTGAGGATCCTCACATCCCAAAGTAGGAAAACAACAAAAGCCTGCCACTTGTATCCCTCCTCTTGTATCTATTTGGCAATCTATCTATATATATAAAAGAGTGATGGAATCCTGGCGACCGCCAAAACAACAAAACTAAACACCCCACAATCTCGAAAATTGACAACACAACCCATCATCCACGCCTCTAGGTTGATACAACAAAAAGAAAAGAAAAATAAAGTCCTAATTAGAGGGAGAGCAATATTTGTTTTTGTCCAATTGCTGCCAGTTAGAAGGCTAAGCTCCGCCCACTTGGTCTCCTAGCAACCCACTCACCCAGGGGACAGGCAAAGTTAGGCCTCACTTAGGCCTCTTCCACACTGCCTATAAAATACAGATTATCAGATTTTAACTGGATTAGATGGCAGTGTAGACTCAAGGCCCTTCCACACAGCTGTATAACCCATTTATAATCTTATATTATCTGCTTTAACTGGATTATCTGGACTTCACACCTTTACCCTTTACCTTAACTGCCACCAATTCCTCAATACTTTATTTCCCATACCACCATACTTCGCCACAGCAACGTGTGACCGGGCACAGCTAGTATCTATATATATAAAAGGGTAATGAAATTTTGGCCTAAGACAAAACAACAAAATTACACATCCCAGAAACACTAAACTTGGCAGCACAACCCCTCATCCATGCCTCTACGTTTATACAACAAAAAGAAAAGAAAAATAAAGTCCTAATTAGAGGGAGAGGAATAATTGTTTTTATCCGATCGCTGCCAGTTAGAAGGCTAAGCTCCACCCACTTGGTCTCCTAGCAACCCACTCAGCCCCGGGGACAGGCAGAGTTAGGCCTCACTTAGGCCTCTTCCCCACTGCCTATAAAATACAGATTATCAGATTTGAACTGGATTATATGGCAGTGTAGACTCAAGGCCCTTCCACACAGGTATATAACCCATTTATAATCTTATATTATCTGCTTTGAACTGGATTATCTTGACTCCACACTGCCATATAATCCACTTCAGTGTGCAGTCGGACATAACTGGACTTAATGTCAGGAGAAAACCTTTACCCTTTACCTTAACTACCACCAATTCCTCAATACTTTTATTTCCCATACCACCAGACTTCGCCACAGCAACGCGTGGCCGGGCACAGCTCGTCTATATATATAAAAGGGTAATGAAATTTAGGCCTAGGACAAAACAACAAAACTACACATCCCAGAAACACTAAACTTGGCAGCACAGCCCCTCATCCATGCCTCTACGTTCATACAACAAAAAGAAAACAAAAATAAATTCCTAATTAGAGGGAGAGGAATAATTGTTTTTATCCAATTGCTGCCAGTTAGAAGGCTAAGCTCCACCCACTTGGTCTGCTGTCAGTTAGAAGGCTAAGCTCCACCACTTGGTCTCCTAGCAACCCACTCAGCCCAGGGCCACTTCAATCAGGCCTCTTCCACACTGCCTATAAAATACAGATTATCTGATTTTAACTGGATTATATGGAAGTGTAAGCCGCCCCAAGTCCCCGTGGGGAGATGGTGGCGGGGTATAAGTATTATTATTATTATTATTATTATTATTATTATTATTATTAAGTGTAGACTCAAGGCCCTTCCACACAGCTATATAACCCATTTATAATGGACTTAATGTCAGGGGAAAACCTTTACCCTTTACCTTAACTACCACCAATTCCTCAATAGTTTATTTCCCATACCACCAGACTTCGCCACAGCAACGCGTGGCCGGGCACAGCTAGTGTTATCTGTTTGAACTCCTTTTCGCCAAAGGCTCTGGACACAATTGCTGCTTCAGAGCCCCCTTCTAAACTGCTGTATACAATCCAGATTACCTGCTTTGAACTGGATTATATGGCAATATAGACTCATATAATCCAGTTCAAAGCAGATCATGATAATATGGATTATTATTTATTAATTAATTTATTTACAGTATTTATATTCTGCCCTTCTCACTCCGAAGGGGACTCAGGGCGGATCACATTGCACATATAAGGCAAACATTCAATGCCGTAACATAGAACAGAGACAGCGAGGCACGGGTGGGCCTCGAACTCATGACCTCTTGGTCAGAGTGATTTATTGCAGCTGACTGCTAATCAGCCTGTTCCACATCCCGGCCTAGATTATATAGCAATCTAGAAGGGGCTAGAGTGAGCTTGCTTTCTAATGTTCAAATTTGAGATGCCATTGTCTTTCTTTTGCCTGCATCCGTCTTCTAATTTCTAATATAGCTATATCTCAATTAACAAAGGCTGGATCTACACTGCCATAAATCCAGACCATCAAAGCAAGTTGTATGGCTAATTCCACACTGCCATATAATTCAGAATATCAAGGCAGAAAATCCCACAATATCTGCTTTGAACTGGGTTATCTGAGACCCAGTGATTCCAGCCATGTAAAACTTTTGACAACACAAATCTGGATTTTATATGGCAGTGTAGATGGGATTCCAGAAAGCTGTTTAACTGCATTGAACTGGATTATATGAGTCTACACTGCCAAAAATTGCAGACCCCCTTCTACACTGCCATATAATCCAGATTATCAAATCAGATAATCCACATTACGTGCTTTGAACTGGATTATATGAGTCTACACTGCCATATAATCCAGTTCAAGATCAGATAATCTGAATTTTATAGGACAGTGTAGAAGGGGCTGTAGTTTCAGAAAGCAGTTTAACTGCATTGAACTGGATTATATGAGTCTACACTGCCATATAATCCAGTTCAAATAAAATAATCTGGATTTTATATGGCTGTGTAGAAGGGGCTGTAGTTTCAGAAAGCAGTTTAACTGCATTGAACTGGATTGTATAAGTCTACGCTGCCATATAATCCAGTTCAAATAAAATAATCTGCATTTTATATGGCCGTTTAGAAGGGGCTATGGTTTCAGAAAGCATTTTAACTGTGTCGAACTAGATTATATGAGTCTACGCTGCCACATAATCCAGTTCAAATAAAATAATCTGGATTTTATACGGCCGTTTAGAAGGGGCTATGGTTTCAGAAAGCAGTTTAAATGTGTCGAACTGGATTATATGAGTCTACGCTGCCATATAATCCAGTTCAAATAAAATAAAATAGTCTGGATTTTATATGGCCGTTTATGGTTTATATGGCCGTTTATGGCTATGGTTTCAGAAAGCAGTTTAACTGTGCCGAACTGGATTATATGAGTCTACGCTGCCATATAATTCAGTTCAAAGCAGATAATCTGGATTGTATATGGCAGTGTAGATGGGGCCAAAGTCCGTGTTTCTTGGCCATAACATCTTTTAACAGAAAATGTGGTCCCAGAGGCAGAAATAAAATGGAAAGAGTGGAGGTAGCTTCCTAAACTAGAAAAAAAAGAGATGATATCCAATATGATTCAGTGACCTTTTCATTCCAAGCGTACAACATGCACTTGTGATATGAAATAAATGTCAGGTGAGTCTTGCTTGAGTTTTAAAAATACACACACATTTAGGAAATGAAGGCATAAACGGCTATGGGGCATCAACCAGCCCTCCGTATTCGCTGGAGTCAGGATGTAGGAGCTTACATGAAAACACCATGTTCAGAAATAATATAGCTCTCAGTGTCAAATGCCGGCAACTTCCCCAAGGCATTTGGCCAGAAATGAGACATTACGCAAAATGAAAGCCTTTGAAGCTTAGCTGATGTCTTCCAAAATATACATGTGCATAGCCGTAAACTGTTTGAACCTTTCAGGCTGTTTTTACTTCTTAATTGGTTTGATACGTTTTGAGACTTCAGATTTCAAAGTAGGTTAAACTGTTAAAATTGATTTTACATGTGTGCTGGCCAGGAGGGAGATTGGATTGATATCAGACAGAGAGACAGACAACAGACAGGATAGGGCAACCTTTAATTGCCCAGCAGCAGGACTTGGCTTACAATTGATTTTCAAGCCTGATTTCAATCTAACTGGCTTTATATTGATTTGATTTTTCTTCTACTCGGCTTCGGCTTGTTCCGGAAATCAAACCCTGTGAGGAGCAGTTTAGGAAGCCATATGTATATGTTTTGGAGCCCCCACTGAGCTGTTGAACTTGCTGACCAAAAGGCTGGCGGTTCGAATCCAGGGGAGCAGGGTGAGCGCCCGCTGTTAGCCCCAGCTTCTGCCAACCTAGCAGTTCGAAAACATGCAAATGTGAGTAGATCAATATGTACTGCTCCAGCGGAAAGGAAACAGTGCTCCATGCAATCATGCCAGCCATATGACCTAGGAGGTGTCTATGGACAACGCCAGCTCTTCGGCTTAGAAATGGAGATAAGCACCAAGCCCCAGAGTCGGACACGACTAGACTTAATGTGAGCAGGAAAACCTTTATCTTTACCTATGTATGTACAGTAGAGTCTCACTTATCCAAGCTTCGCTTATCCAAGCTTCTGGATTATCCAAGCCATTTTTGTTTTCAATATATCGTGATATTTTGGTGCTAAATTCGTAGATACAGTAGAGTCTCACTTATCCAACGTAAATGGGCCGGCAGAACGTTGGATAAGCGAATATGTTGGATAATAAGGAGAGATGAAGGAGAAGCCTATTAAACATCAAATTAGGTTATGATTTTACAAATTAAGCACCAAAACATCATGTTATACAACAAATTTGACAGAAAACGTAGTTCAATACGCAGTAATGCTACGTAGTAATTACTGTATTTATGAATTTAGCACCAAAAAATCACGATATATTGAAAATATTGACTACAAAAATGCGTTGGATAATCCAGAACGTTGGATAAGCGAATGCTGGATAAGTGAGACTCTACTGTATTTATTTATTTATTTCCAACATTTATATCCCGCCCTTCTCACCCGAAGGGACTCAGGGCGGCGTACAAAATTGGCAACAATTCGATGCCTACACATAATTAAAACAGCAATGAAAATCCAATTAAAACAATATAAAAAAATATAAAACATATGATTAAAATCCATTCATCCAAAATCCTCGTGCTGTAGCCGTAAATCAGTCAGGGTCGCCTTTATCATTTAATCTTCGAAAGCCTGGGCACATAGCCATGTTTTCAGGGCTTTTCTAAAACTCAAAAGGGTTGGGGCTTGACTTAATGTCAGCGGGAAAACCTTTATCTTTACCTATGTATGTATTTAGCTTGGAGACAAAATGATTGGGAGGTGGCATGAAAGCCATCATGAAATATCTGAAAAAAAAAGATGGAGTAAGATCTTGTTTTCTGCTGCTCTGAAACTCTGAAACTCTGGATTCAAATCGCAAGAAAGTGGATTCTACCTAAACATCAAGATCTTTCTGATGATAAGGAAATGATGCCAAAATGCGTTATCTATTTAATATTTGTTTATGCATGTTAAAACAACCAATTCTCAGCACACTATCACTTGACAGGTCTGACGTAGCACCTTTGTTGATGCATTGATCACTTAAAGTTTTTTTTTACTTGTTTTAGTTCATTATGTCACCCAATTGTTTTATGTATCTATTACATTTTTAATTATTAGAAGCTGCTTCGAGTCCCTTGTTGGGAGATTGGATGGGATATAAATAAAGTTGTTGTTATTGTTGTTGTTGTTGTTGTTGTTATTATGATTACTTGTTCATTAGTGCCTGGAGCTACACTGCCATACAATGTGGTTTGAACTGCATGATATTGTCAGTGTAGACCTCCAAGTGTTTTGGCTTTCAACTCCTACAATTCCTAACAGCCTCAGGCTGTTATATGGGTGAGCACCCGTCATCAGCCCCAAATCTCTGCCCACCTTGCAGATCGAAAACAGAAATGTGAGTAGATAAATAGGTACTGCTTTAAAAAGCAGGGAGGTAATAAAAAGCACCCATAAGGACATGCCGGCAATTCGCGATGGAGGACGACACGACAAAGATGGAGCAACATCACTCTCCTGCTAGCCGGAGTCGAGCACAGGCTCCAGATGCCGGAAATGGAAAAGATGGGGAAAGCCTTTACCTCTGTTTATGTATTGTCTGTTCTTGTTAATTGTATAACGGCATTGAATGTCTGCCATATATGTGTTCTGTAATCTGCCCTGAGTCCTCTCGGGGAGATTGAATGGAATATAAATAAAATATATTTATATTCTATACAGTTCAAACCACATTATATGGCAGTGTAGATCCAGCCTGTAGAACAGACTGCTCTGATGGTTGTGTATTCTCCTTTAATAGGAGTTGGATGAGCATCTTTAAGAAATGTTTTAGGCTGGATCTACACTGCCATATAATCCAGTTTCAGAATGGAGATTAAGTGCATTGAACTCATATAATCTGTATTCTGAAACTGGATCTTATTGCGAGTTTAGGTCCAGCCCAAATTGAGCGTTCATGCATGGCAAGTTTGACTAGATGGCCCTTATGGTTCAAACGCTACGATCCTATTATTATGAACAGAAAAGAAAGACAGAAATTCTTGCAAATCACCTTGATGTCGACCAACACACAAAATTGTCTTCCGATGGGTCAGATATTGAATCCTTCTAGCCCTGTAAAATCCACAACTACTGAACAATAGTAGCTTTTGGGACCAGATTCATTTTTCCCCCCGCACCCTACTTGGAAAGATCAGAGAATAAACCCAGGAGATTCTGCTCACAAAGCAAATGTTCTAACACTGAGCTACAGCCTGACCTTTGCACATAGCAACGGAGGAGTTTGGATTAATCCAAAATTGAAACAAAAAATGCCACAGATAACAAAGGAAGTTCAGCAATTCTCAAGTCACAACATTCAACGGAAGTCAGGATTGGAAAGTAGGTAGGTAAAGGTTTTCCCCTGACGTTAAGTCCAGTCATGTCTGACTCTTGGGGTTGGTGCTCATCTCCATTTCTAAGCTGAAGAGCCGGCGTTGTCCGTAGACACTTCCAAGGTCATGTAGCCGGCATGACAGCATAGAGTGCCATTACATTCCCACTGATGCAATACCTATTGATCTACTCACATTTGCATGTTTTCGAACTGCTAGGTTGGCAGAAGCTGGAGCTAACTGCAGGCATTCACTCCGCTCCTCGGATTCGAACCTGCGACCTTTTAGTCCCCAAGTTCAGCAGCTCAGCGTTTTAACATACTGTGCCACTGGGGCCTCAAAATAAGAAAATGTACTTTATAAATAAATCCCAAGCCCTTGTTGACGTGCTCAGTGTGCCTGTTCTTGGAGGCTAGAACAAAAAAGTTGAAGACTTGCTCTTTATTGTCATTGTTGTTCCAGGCCATTGAAATATTGACCCTAATAGGGAAAGACAGGTAGGCCAATCAAGCCTTTTATAGTGCCAGATTCAGGGATGTGAATTATGTCACTTATGGATTGACAAATGGAACAGAAAGACCAATTGTATTTGAGCCTCTTTGGACAGCTTGCACATCACAAAACATACGGTGATTATTTCCAGAGTGTGTTTATAATAACATTTAACACGTGCCATCCGCAAAAGAGGGCTGTTTTTTAAAAATAATAATAATAATAACAGCATAACCAAAATGAAGAGAATGTAGAACAATCAACTACTGATCCACAAACCGAGAATGGCACATTTTCTTCAGAATCCGAGCTCAGTACTAATCCTATTGCCCGAGGGGGAAACACTGCATTGATCCATCTGACTATGTGATAGGTCACTCCAACAGCATACAAGCTGTTACAGCAAAGAGATAAGGTCTCGGAGCCCAGCTGCACTGGAACTGCCTACTCATTTGGCAAACGCTAGAAACCCACAAGACGACAGGGATCTAATGATGGCTAGAAAGAACCCTTTGCCAACTGCAATCCTGTGCTTATTATACGCCAGGCTTGTCACTACTGAACTGCCATGCTGCAGGAAGCTATGAGGCTGTTGTGGGGATGAGCACATGCCTGCAAAGCCCGGTGGAAGCAAAGAAGGACGGAAGCAGAGCAAGGAAGTACAATACAGCCTGCAGTTTTGACTTCTGCACATTGGATTTGATTCAAATTATTATTTTTAGCCATTTCTAGCCTATGCTGGAAGACCTAGAGCAGGGATGTCAAATTCCTTTTCATGGAGGGCCACATCAGTGCTATGGCTGCCACTGAATCCATGGATAGATAATCCATGGCTATCTATATATATAAAAGAGTGATAGAATCACGGCAGCGGACAAAACAACAAAACTAAACACCCCACAACCGCAAAAATTGACAGCACAACCCCTCATCCACGCCTCTGGGTTGATACAACAAAAAGAAAAGAAAAATAAAGTCCTAATTAGAGGGAGAGGAATAATTGTTTTTATCCAATTGCTGCCAGTTAGAAGGCTAAGCTCCGCCCACTTGGTCTCCTAGCAACCCACTCAGCCCAGGGGACAGGTAGAGTTAGGCCTCACTTAGGCCTCTTCCACACTGCCTATAAAATACAGATTATCAGATTTGAACTGGATTATATGGCAGTGTTGACTCCAGGCCCTTCCACACAACTATATAACCCATTTATAATCTTATATTGTCTGCTTTGAACTGGATATCTTGACTCCACACTGCCATATAATCCACTTCAGTGTGCATTTTATACAGCTGTGTAAAAGGGGCCTCATATAATCCAATTCTAAGCAGATAATATAAGATTATAAATATACAGTAGAGTATCATTTATCCAACATAAACAGGCCGGCACCTTTACCCTTTACCTTAACTACCACCAATTCCTCAATACTTTATTTCCCATACCACCATACTTCGCCACAGCAACGCGTGGCTGGGCACAGCTAGTACATAATAAATTGATTATTTATCTATTTAAAACATTTATATTCCACCCTTCTCACCCCGAAGGGGACTCAGGGCGAAGTACAACATATATACGGCAAGCATTCCATGACGGGTCATTAAATAATTATAAATATACACAAACATTAAACATTAAAATCAGTTTTATCTACTTTAAAATCAGCTGTTTAAACCAACTCAGGACACCATGCTGGCTCTGGTCAGCAGAGTATGTTTCTTATTATTATTGTTATTATTATTATTATTATATGTGTGTGTGTGTGTGTGTGTGTGTGTGTGTGTATGTATGTGTGTGTGTGTGTGTATATATATATATATGTGTGTATATATATATATATATATATATATATATATATATATATATATATATATATATATATATATATAAAAAAGGTAAAGGTTTTCCCCTGATGATAAGTCCAGTCGTGACCGACTCTGGGGGTTAGTGCTCATCTCCATTTCTAAGCCGGCGTTGTCCGTAGACACCTCCAAGGTCATGTGGCCACTGGCATGACTGCATGGAGTGCTGGAGCAGTACCTATTAATCTACTCATATTTGCATGTTTTCGAACTGTTAGGTTGGCAGAAACTGGGGCTAACACGGGTGCTCGCTCTGCTCCCTGGATATGAACCTGTGACCTTTTGGTCCGCAAATTCAGCAGCTCAGCGCTTTAACATGCTGTGCCACCAGGGGCCCAGGAAACTAGGCAAGTGGGGTTTATATATCTGTGGAATGTCCTGAAGGATTCCCCCAGGCAAGAAGCAGCCAAGCTCTGAAGCTGCAAGGCTATCCAATGCTAATCAAGGCGATCAATTGCAACATTCACATTTGCCTCAAACAGACAAGAGTTCTTTCTCCCACCCTGGACATCATTCCACAGATATAAAAACCCCAATTGCCTAGTTTCCAACAAACCTCACAACTTCTGAGGATGCCTGCCATAGATGTGGGTGAAATGTCAGGAGAGAATGCTTCTGGAACATGGCCATACGGCCCGGAAAACTCATAGCAACTTTAGTCATGATGTTTAATAATGAAGGAGTTGTAGTCCAGTATCTGGAAGGAATTTATGTTTGTAGCTTGATTTTCAGGTTGGGGGCTGGGATAGTAGAGCGGTCGCTTGTGTTCCAGTCACTCTACAATCCTATCTGCTCAAGGAAGTTTGGCGCTTTGAAAAACCTGTTTGACCAGAGAGGATAGCAGGGCAAGAAATATGTGAATACAGTAGAGTCTCACTTATTCAACATAAACGGGCCGGCATAACGTTGGATAAGCGGATATGTTGGATAATAAGGAGGGATTAAGGAAAAGTCTATTAAACATCAAATTAGGTTATGATTTTAGAAATTAAGCACCAAAATATCATGTTATGCAATAAATTTGACCGAAAAAGTAGTTCAATATGAAATAATGCTATGTAGTAATTACTGTATTTACAAATTTAGCACCAAAATATCACGATTTATTAAAAACAGTGATTACAAAAATGCATTGGATAATCCAGAACATTGGATAAGTGAGACTCTACTGTACCATGGAAGTTGACAGCCAAATCTGGTGAACTTTCCACCATGAACAATTACTCCCTTTTAACATCACCGCCATTTATACAGTCAACATAACACAGAGAAGGGAAGCCTTGAAAACAAACTTTTAACATCAATGCAGTTTTAATTGCCATGTATGGCAGTGTAGATCCAGCTTCCTTCACTGGTTTTCCCCTAACCAAGCCTCAATTCTAATAAATGATTGTCAAAACAAAAGAAAAAAAAACACCCAACAATTACCCTGTTTCCCCTGAAAATAAGACCTAGTAGGGGTTTTGCTGAATTGCTAAATATAAGGTCTCCCCCAAAATTAAGACCTAGCAAAGCTTTTGTTTGGAAGCATGCCCGCCAAACAGAATACCAGAACATGCAGGATTGGTAAATGTACATACCCTAGATTGTTGTACATGGAAAAAATGGTAGTAAAAAGAAATTCTTGATAGGATTCACAATTTGTCTGATTATGCTGGTTTGTGATGACAACTACTGTAGTGTACAGTATATAATAAATGTTCATTTTTTGTTCAACAATAAATGTGAATTCTTCTTCATGGAAAACTAAAACATCCCCTGAAAATAAGACCTAGCGCATCTTTGGGAGCAAAAATTAATATAAGACACTGTCTTATTATTGGGGAAACACGGTAGGATGTTACATTTGTATTATTTTGTTTGTTTGTTTGGCACACTTGTATCCCACTGTTGAGCCAAAAACATTAATTGGTTACATAACATCCTATTCCATTCCCAGTTATATCACAAAGCTTTTTCCCATTGCAGAGCAATTCTGAATTTTTAAAGATCTCATTTAAAACATTTTAAAAATGCAGGAGGAGGGAGGAACACTCAGTGGGACACATGTTTTCATCCATGGATTTAAACATCCATGGATTTAAGCGCATTGTCTCTGTGCAGGTGCCACAGCCAATCCTAACCAGTGGATGAAAAGTGTGGCTGTGAAAAGAGAGCCCACATCACCCTTGCTTTGGGGAATAGCAGGCTGGACAAGTTGGCACTTTGCATGCAGAAAGGAGTCACTGTGTCAATTTCCACAGACAGGCTCCCACTTCCACAAACAGCTATGGCTCCCACTACGCAGGAGACATCAATGGCCCTCCCCCCAATGACATTGCAGATTATAGTGAGCGCCGTGAACATGTACAACCACTGCCATTGTCCTCCACAAACACAAAACTGCCCACCACCCAAGTGAAGTTTTTCGTATGGGGACAATTTCATCCTAGATTTTACATGTTTCCTCCACCACGGACATTCCAGTGTTTCTTACTCTCTCAATTGGTGTAGAACAGGGGTCCTCAAACTTTTTAAGTGGAGGGCCGATTCACAGTCGCTCAGACTGTTGGGGGGCCGGACTAGGATGAAACAGTCCAAAATTGGGATTGTTGTCGTTGTGTGCCTTCAAGTTATTTCAGACTTAGGTCAACCCTAAGTCTAAAGTTTAGGACAGAGGCCAGGTCAATGACCCTGGAGGGCCTTAGTTTGGGAACCCCTGATCTAGACAATCTCATAAATCCATAAGTAAGCAAAGAGACCTCCAAAGACCATCTAGATGGTCTCATAAGACTATCGGTAAGGAAAGGGACCCTCAAAGGCCATCTAGATGATCTCATCAGGCCATCAGAAGACCATAGATAAGGAAAGGGACCCTCAAAGACCATCTAGATGGTTTCATAAGGCCATCGGTAAGGAAAGGGGTCCCCAAAGACCATCTAGACAATTTCATAAAACCATAGGTAAGGAAAGGAACCCCCAAAGGCCATCTAGATGGTCTCATAGGACCATAGGTAAGGAAAGGGACCCTCAAAGGCCATCTAGATGATCTCATCAGGCCATCAGAAGACCATAGATAAGGAAAGGGACCCTCAAAGACCATCTAGATGGTTTCATAAGACCACAGGTAAGGAAAGGGCCCCCCAAAGGCCATCTAGATAATCTCATAAAACCATAGGTAAGGAAAGGAACCCTCAAAGGCCATCTAGACGGTCTCATAGGACCATAGGTAAGGAAAGGGACCTCCAAAAGTCATCTAGATTGTCTCATAAGGCTGTAGCTAAGCAAAGAGACCTTCAAAGACCATCTAGATGATCTCATAAGGCCATAGGTATGCAAAGAGACCTCCAAAGACCAGGTAGACTTAGGTCAACTCTAAGTCTAAAGTTTAGGACAAGGGCCAGGTAAATGAGCTTGGAGGGCCGCACTCGGCCCACGGGCCTTAGTTTGGGGACTCCTGGTGTAGAATTTGCACGATCCTGCCCACAGCCTCTCCCTTAACCCTTTCTTACTCTTTTCTATGGTGCGCAGCAAACAGAATTGATCAGCAACTGAACATACTGGAAGGGTTTGGGGGACTTACTCAACATGATGGAAGTTGTAGTTCACTTGGCATCAATACAGAACACCACGACCCCCATCAGCAATTGACCTGGACCAAATTTGGTAGACAGAACCCCCATGCCCAATGAAAAATACTCAAGAGGTTTGGGGGCAAGTGACTTTGGTTTGCAGGAATTGTAGCTCACATCCAGAGAGCACTGTGAAGCCAAAGAACAATGGCTCTGGACCAAACTTGGCATGCATATCTGATATGCCAAAATTTAAATACTGGTGAGTTTTTTGGGGGGTTCTTGACATTTGGAGTTGTTGGAACTGGGATTTAAAATTCACCTGCAATCAAAGAGAACTCTGAAACCCACCAAAGATGGACCTGGACCTAACTTGGCATACAGAATCTCCATGGCAAACAAAAAATACTGGAGGGCTTTGGGGGAATTCACCTTGATTTGCGGGAGATGTAGTTCACCTACATCCAGAGAGCACCGTGAACTCTAACAACAATGCACGCATGCTTGATACACCTGCATTTGAATACTGGAGGGGTTTGGGGTGGATAGACCTCAATTTCTGGGAGTTGTAGTTCACCTACAACCAGAGAAACTGTGAACCGCACTGATGATGAACCTGGATCAAACTTGACACACAGAACCATCATAACCAACTGAATATATGGGAGGGGCTTGGGCGGGAACTGACCTTCATTTCTGGGAGTTGTAGTTCACTCACATTCAGAGACACTGTGACCATCACTTTTCTTAAGTGTCAGAGGGGGGAAAGGAAAGGGCCCGAGGCTGTTAGGAATGGTGGGAGTTGAAGCCTAAAACACTTAAAGGTAAAGTAAAGGTTTTCCCCTGACGTTAAATCCAGTCGTGACCGACTCTGGGGGTTGGTGCTCATCTCCATTTCTAAGCCGAAGAGCTGGCATTGTCCATAGTTCTTACTGGTACCATGGACTGTGAAAAAGCACAAAGAAATGGGTCCTAGAGCAAATATCTTCTTAGAAGCCATAGTAAGTAATCTGAGGCTGTCATACATTGGACATCTCATTTATTTATTATTTATTTATTAGTAAAGGCAATGGCTTCTCCTTCATCTCCAGCTCTGGGGGTTGGTGCTCATCTCCATTTCTAAGCTGAAGAGCCGGCGTTGTCCGTAGACACCTCTAAGGTCATGTGGCCGGCATGACTGCATGGAGCGCCCTTACCTTCCCGCCAGAGCGGTACCTATTGATCTACTCACATTTGCATGTTTTCGAACTGCTAGGTTGGCAGGAGCTGGGGCTAACAGCAGGTGCTCATTCCGCTCCCGGGATTTGAACCTGGGACCTTTTGGTCCGCAAGTTCAGCAGCTCAGTGCTTTAACACACTGAGCCACCACAGGCCCCTAAACACTTGGAGGGCCATAATTTTTCCATGCCTGGGATATCCCATGTCGATATGACAAACGTAATACAGTAGAGTCTCACTTATCCAACACTCGCTTATCCAACATTCTGGATTATCCAACGCATTTTTGTAGTCTATGTTTTTAATACATCGTGATATTTTGGTGCTAAATTCGTAAATACAGTAATTACTACATAGCATTAATGTGTAATGAACTACTTTTTCTGTCAAATTTGTTGTCTAACATGATGTTTTGGTGCTTAATTTGTAAAATCATAACCTATTTTGATGTTTAATAGGCTTTTTCTTAATCTCTCCTTATTATCCAACATATTCGCTTATCCAATGTTCTGCCGGCCCGTTTATGTTGGATAAGTGAGACTCTACTGTACTATAATCTGGATATAGATATTTGCAGCATTTTAATGTTTTAATGATTTATACAGGGTTTTAATGGCATGTTTTATATTGTATTTGATGGTCTGGCTTTTGTGTATTTGTTTGTCTTGCATGCGAAAGACCTATGGTCTAAGCATTAAATAAATTTGGATTTGGATATAGTAAATCATGGGAGACCTAGGAAACTCAAGTGGAAGGAATAAGACAGGATGCACCAATCCATGAGTTATGTCTGATCTTTGCAACAGTTACGACTTGGATGTTAACATTTCAAATCATTTGTCAGTTTATCCACAAGAAAAAAGGGGGAAATACACAGGTTTTAATCTTAGGCATATCCAGTTTGTTTGCTCCAATGCATTTCTATTTGTACTCTTATTTTTTTCTTCTATTAAACACAACACGGAGGGGTCAAAAGAGGCCAGAGCAACAACACGGCAAGTTCTGTAAAGCTGCCATGGTCCCACGTCCTTCTTTGGATCTATTCCGCAATAATGGCCGTGTCAGAGCATACGCAAGGAAGGCAGGAGCACCGCAATAGAATATTTATAATTCACAGGGGAAGCCTCTTACAGTCCTTGAGAGAGGCAATACTTAATACAAAACCACTTAATACAAATTCCCCTTCACACAGTATGGCTCCAGTCATTGCTGAGACGCAACTCAGCAAAGCGAGGAAAGCATCCGGAGGGGCAGAGATGGAAAGTCGAGATCACTGGCAAATTCCTCAAATGAACATGATTCTCCTTAAAGCTACAGTAGAGTCTCACTTATCCAACACTCGCTTATCCAACGTTCTGGATTATCCAACGCATTTTTGTAGTCAATGTTTTCAATACATCGTGATATTTTGGTGCTAAATTCATAATACAGTAATTACTACATAGCATTACTGCGTATTGAACTACTTTTTCTGCCAAATTTGTTGTATAACCTGATGGTTTGGTGCTTAATTTGTAAAATCATAACTTCATTTGATGTTTAATAGGCTTTTTCTTAA
Organism: Anolis carolinensis; assembly: GCF_035594765.1. NCBI lineage: Eukaryota > Metazoa > Chordata > Lepidosauria > Squamata > Anolidae > Anolis > Anolis carolinensis. The sequence continues at coordinate 14,481,163 of NW_026943822.1, read as the reverse complement.
TGCCTCCTTATTATCCAACATATTCACTTATCCAACATTCTGCCGGCCTGTTTATGTTGGATAAGTGAGACTCTACTGTACTTGATAAAAGGATGTGCTTTTTGGATAGTTGTATGGCCATGTTCCAGAAGCATTCTCTCCTGACGTTTCACCCACATCTATGGCAGGCATCCTCAGAGGCTGTGAGGTCTGTTGGAAACCAGGCAAGCGGGGTTTATATATCTGTGGAATGATGTCCAGGGTGGGAGAAAGAACTCTTGTCTGTGAATGTTGCAACTGATCGCCTTGATTAGCATTGGATAGCCTTGCAGCTTCAGAGCTTGGCTGCTTCCTGCCTGGGGGAATCCTTCAGGACGTTCCACAGATATATAAACCCCACTTACCTAGTTTCCTGTGTCCTCAATAGCTCAGCATGTTAAAGCGCTGAGCTGCTGAATTTACGGAACGAAAGGTCGCAGGTTCAAATCCAGGGAGTGGATGAGCACCTGCTGTTAGCCCCAGCTTCTGCCAACATAGCCGTTTGAAAACATGCAAATATGAGTAGATCATGCAGTCATGACCTTGGAGGTGTCTACGGACAACGCCGGCTCTTCTGCTTAGAAATGGAAATGACCACCAACCCCCAGAGTCGGACACGACTGGGCTTAATGTCATGGGAAAACCTTTACCTGCCTAGTTTCCAATAAACCACACAACCTCTGAGGATGCCTGTCATAGATGTGGGTGAAACGTCAGGAGAGAATGCTTCTGGAACATGGCCATACAGCACGGAAAACTCACAGCAACCCAGTGATTCCAGCCATGAAAGCCTTGGACAACACATCATGACTAAGGTTGATAGGAGTAGTGATACAGTAATATCTGGAACGATCCAGTTCGTTCTATTTAGTCAGAATCATGGGGTTTGGATTTAGATACAAGGCTTTAAAATGTCCTTTAACCTTTCCGCAATCAAAGATCGTTGGGTTGCAATTCCCATCATCCCCAGTCCGCATGGCAGATAATCCAAAGTGATGGGAGTTGTCATTTCATGCCATTTGGGGACCTAAATTGGGTAAAAACTAAAGAGCACTTACCACTGTCTCACTATCTGATCACTATCCTTGATTAGCACTGAATAGCCTTGCAGCTGCAAAGCCTGGCTGTTGTCCCAGCCAACCGCCTGGCCTACATGGTGATTTTCTTATTGCAGTTCTTTCACTTTTGAGAATTAAAGGGATGATATTTGATTTAGCTCAGAATATTAATTATAGGGTGTGGCTATAGGGACAGGGTATCATACGGGCAGTATTTTCACCAAATTGTTGACTCATAAAATCCAATTTAAAATCTAGGAATTTTTAAAAAATCAATTAAAACAGAGCTTTTGTGTTTTACTATCCCTAGTCCATCGCTAGATGTTGGTTTGCATAAGTTATTAAGAGAGTAAGACATGAATAAGGAAAGGAAATATTAGAGGTCATTCCTGGTTCATGAGGTCACTGGGTATATCCTTTGGGCAATGCATTGTCTTCCAAGCTTCTATTACATCCAAACCTGATTCCTTCCAGATGCCTGGAATACAACTCTTGTCATAAGCAGCCAGCATGGTCAATGGGAGGGCTGTTGGGAGTGGCAGTCCAACAACATATATTCCCCATCCCCGCTCCACAATCTTTTGACCATAAGACTCAAAAATATATAACTTCCAAAGATATATCGATTTTCTTAAATGGAATCCAAATCATTCCATGCTAATCTAAGGTTAGGTAAAGGTTTTCCCCTGACGTTAAGTCCAGTCGTGTCTGACTCTGGGGGTTGCTCATCTCCATTTCTAAGCTGAAGAGCCGGCATTGTCCATAGACACCTGCAAGGTCATGTGGCCAGCATGACTGCATGGAGCGCCGTTACCTTCCCGTCGGAGTGGTACCTATTGATCTACTCACATTTGCATGTTTTCGAACTGCAAGGTTGGCAGGAACTGGGGCTAACAGCAGGCGCTCCTTCCGCTCCCGGAATTTGAACCTGGGACCTTTTGGTCCGCCAAGTTCAGCAGCTCAATGCTTTAACACACTGTGCCACCACAGGCCCCTAAACACTTGGAGGGCCGTCATTTTCCCATGCCTGGGATATTCCATGTCGATATGACAAACGTAATACTATAATCTGGATATAGTAAGTCATGGGAGACCTAGGAAACTCAAATGGAAGGAATAAGATGTCACGACCCAGGCTGCAGAGCACCAATAACCATACACAGAGGCCAGAATCTATCTAATATCTTTATTAAGGAAATAAGTAAAGGCAATAAAAATAAGTGTAGAATATAGTTCAGAAGACGACCTTTCAGGAAAGGTCAAATATAGTCCAGGAAAACAATGTCCAATATGAAATAGTAAGGTCCAAAGTTGTAATCCAGTAACCGAAACACTCACTTGCCAAGCAAGGTGAGGGGAGATGACAAGGTCCTTTAGTCCACGAAACTTAGGCAAGGCAAGGAAATAGCTTGATTCTTGGTACACAAAGCTTGATTCAAGGCAACAAGGAACGAGGAACAGGGACAAGATCCATGGTAAACACTTGGCAAGGTCCGGGAAGCAAGGCAAGGTCCCGGAAAGCAAGGCTGAGTCCTAGGTAGCAAGGCAAGGTCCGCGAAGCAAAACAAGGCTGGAAACAGGAACGAAGGCTTGGAAACGGGAGTAGCGCTGTCCACACACAACCTACTCCGGTAGCTGACGAATTGACTCCGCAAGATTCCTACGGGGCAAGGAACCTAAATAGGGTCTCGTTTTCCCACCAAAGAACACTTCTCTGGGGAACCAGAACCGAAAGTCAATCTCTGTGTCCAGATGCATGACTCCCTAAAGGTTCTCATGAAAGCAGTCTTAATCAGCTGAATGCCTGGCTGCGATTCTCAGGCTTCTGCGATTAGCCTGTTGAACTCCTTTTTGTTGTTGATAATAACTACGGCGAGAAAATGGGGGAGATTCTGACTCAGGGCTTGTTTGGCCGATTTCTGGAAGGCAAACCTCCTGCAGGTGCAAGGGCTCCAATTCTGGCTGGGAAAATTCCAATTCTGGCTGAAACGGTGGAAAAACCAAGTTTTCCTCTTCATCTGTCTCAACAGCGCTAGGAACGGGACTACATGGCCCATGAGTCATCACATAAGACAGGATGCACCAATCCATGAGTTATGTCTGATCTTTGCAATCCGAATAATTCCATGCTAATATAAGGTTTGACTCTGACTCTGGGGGTTGGTGCTCATCTCCATTTCTAAGCCGAAGAGCCAGCGTTGTCCATAGACACCTCCAAGGTCATGTGGCCGGCATGACTGCATGGAGCGCTGTTACCTTCCCGCCGGAGCAGTACCTATTGATCTACTCATATTGGTTTTCGAACTGCTAGGTTGGCAGAAGCTGGAGCTAACAGCGGGCGCTCACTCCGCTCCCGGGATTTGAACCTGCGACCTTTTGGTCTGCAAATTCAGCAGCTCAGCGCTTTAATACACTCCGCCACCGGGGCTCCTTCCATGCTAACATACACCTACTTAAAAAATCGAAATAAGAACCCAATTTCCAATGCTGCAAGTGGTTACCGAGCATTATATAATGTGTCTCAAACACAGCCAAATTATTCCAAGGTCCCCCATCCCTTCCCTTCTCATCACAATGAGAAAGGGATTTGTTTTCAAAATGCCTTCAAAATGCAAGTTTTCATAGTGTATTTGCATTCTGCTTAATATCTTTGGAAAAAATTGCAGAAGCCGCCTGCTCTAAGCATCTTACCTGAAAGGCAAATAAACATACTCGAGATGTTTTAGTAGAAGGCGGGGAGCATCACCTTCAAATTCCATATTCATTCACACCTCTCAAACCATAAGAGAAGGTCTCCTTCCTTGAATACGAGAAGGGAATCTAATCCAACTGCCAAAGGGAAATGTCATGTAGCAGCTCTGCTTGTCATCCTGCCACTTTCAATTGGCACAAAATCCTGTACGTTAGCTAAACTGTGGGCTAAGCAGAATCGCCAGGCTGTTTCTCCTTATGACTAAGGCTGTTTCTACAGAGCCATTTAGTCTAGGTAGATTGGAGAGATCCAGTTCACTTTGGAGTGCCTACACAGGAATCTTATGAACCGGCTGGAAGCTGCAACGCTGGCCACAAACATTCATTGAGTGTCAATCAAGACCCTACTTTGTACGTTTGTTTGTTTGTCAGTAAATTGTACATTGGTTGGTTTGCTTGTAAGCAGGTAAATATTATGGAACTGTTTACAATGCTGACTAAAGACCCCATCCCATGCACTTCGGAAATGGAGTCCCATTGGGTGGCCATCTGTCAGGGATGCTTTGCTTGTGCTTTTGGTGCACAGAGGCAGAAGGGGGTTGGATTAAATGGCCCAAGGAGTCTCTTCCAACCCTCTTTTTTATTATTATTATTATTATTATTATTATTATTATTATTATTATTATTATTAGCATTGAGGCTGGGTGGCCATCTTTCAGGGATGCCTTGCTTGTGCTTTTGGTGCACAGAGGCAGAAGGGGGTTGGACTAAATGGCCCAAGGGGTCTCTTCCAACCCTCTTTATTAATTATTATTATTATTATTATTATTATTATTATTATTATTATTATTATTAACATTGAGGCTGGGTGGCCATCTGTCAAGGATGCTTGTGTTTTTCGTGCACAAAGGCAAAAGGGGACTGGACTCAATGGCCCAAAGGGTCTCTTCCAATCCTCTTTATTAATTATTAGTATTATTATTAACATTGAGGCTGGGTGGCCATCTGTCACGTGTGCTTTGCTTGTGCTTTCGGTGCACAAAAGCAAAAGGGGTCTGGACTCAATGGCCCAAAGGGTCTCTTCCAACCCTCTTTTTTATGATTATTGTTGTTGTTATTATTATTATTAATTATTATTAATTATTATTGCTCAGTGGCCAACTATAGTCCGGCCCTCCAACAGTCCGAAGGATTGTGAACTGGCCCCCTGTTTAAAAAGTTTGGGGACCCCTGGTGTATACAGTCATCCCTCCACATTCACTGGGGTTAGAGCAGTGGTTCCCAGCCTGTGGTCCATAGACCACCAGTGGTCCGCAAGAACTAAAATATGGTCCGTGGTCTCACTATACTACACCATTGCAACGAGAGCGACTGCTCTTGCAATGCCCTCTTATAGTGCCAAGGCAACAAGAATGTTGGGAGGGGAGAAGGTGCTAACCCACGAAAGGTGTGACAAGCCTCCTGACTGCTGCTTCTCCTCCTCCTCCCTCCCCCTGAGTGGAACCATTCCATGTGATGCTTGGAAGCAGGGGCGAGTTGGTACCTTCATTTTTAGGCCTGTTCTTGGGCTTATTTGGGGTGCTGAATCAGAAAATTCCATTGGATAGACCACATTAGATTATTAAATATGGTTTTCTGTGGGGGAGCAGATGGCGACTACTGGATGGCATATGTTCTGTATCAGAAACTAGAGCTGATGTGGTCTATCCGATGCAATTTTCTGAATCAGCACCCCAGATAACCAAAATGAATCTAAAGTTGACCAAAAAGTGATTCATAACCCTTCTGGTACTAATGTTGGAGAGTGGTCCCTGGTCAAACTAGTCCCTGATAAAAAAAAAAGGTTGGGAACCACTGGGTTTGAGGCACAAGACTTGCACAAAAGTATAAAACTGTAAATAAAGGAATTGCATTTTTTTTTTGCATGGGAGAACATCTCTTTAGGAATATGTAGGCCTTTCCAGCTGAACTGTATCGTCAACCTCCACCGGAAGTTGGTCACAGAATTGCATTAGGAGACCTAGAGCCTTTCTACATTGATCCAGCATTCCAGATGTCACAATGAGTCTGCTTGGTGGTGTAAAAGGAGTCCAAGAGCCACCTCCGTGACCACATGGACTCTCTACTGCCCAGTGATGCTATATATATTACTAGCTGTGCCCGGCCACGTGTTGCTGTGGCGAAGTCTGGTGGTATGGGAAATAAAATATTGAGGAATTGATGGTAGTTAAGGTAAAGGGTCCCCTGGGCTGAGTGGGTTGCTAGGAGACCAAGTGAGTGGAGCTTAGCCTTCTAACTGGCAGCAATTGGATAAAAACAATTATTCCTCTCCCTCTAATTAGGACTTTATTTTTCTTTTCTTTTTGATGTATCAACCTAGAGGCATGGATGAGGGGTTGTGCTGTCAATTTTCGAGGTTGTGGGGTGTTTACTTTTGTTGTTTTGTCCACTGCCGTGATGCCATCACTCTTTTATTATATACTAGCTGTGCCCAGCCACGCGTTGCTGTGGCGAAGTCTGGTGGTATGGGAAATAAAGTATTGAGGAATTGGTGGTAGTTAAGGTAAAGGGTAAAGGTTTCCCCCAGACATTAAGTCCATTAGAAATGGGTTATATAGCTGTGTGGAAGGGCCTCGAGTCTACACTGCCATATAATCCAGTTAAAATCAAATAATCTGTATTTTATAGGCAGTGTGGAAGAGGCCTAAGTGAGGCCTAATTCTGCCTGCCCCCTGTGCTGAGTGGGTTGCTAGGAGACCAAGTGGGCGGAGCTTAGCCTTCTAACTAGCAGCAATTGAATAAAAACAATTATTCCTCTCCCTCTAATTAGGACTTTATTTATCTTTTCTTTTTGTTGTATGAACGTAGAGGCATGGATGAGGGGTTGTGCTGCCAAGTTGAGTGTTTCTGGGATGTGTAGTTTTGTTGTTTTGTCCTAGGCCAAAATTTCATTACCCTTTTATATATATAGATTATATTTGGCACTATTAGGCAGGGGCACTAACTGCCATCCCGCCTCCTGTCTTCCAGCCTCTTTTGCAAGTTACCAGACCCGCAAGAAGACTGTTGGACTCTTTCTGTGCAAGCATCTTCCTGTTTGTAATATTAGGCTCAGAAACAAATATTTATCAAGTCACCTATGGTGAGTAACCACTGCTCCCCGGCAGTATTTGCAAATTAGCACTAGCATTGGTTTTCCTCCATTCTCTGCTTCTCAAGCTAGCATTGTTCCAAAAATAGCTAATACAGATGTTGGTGGGCAGACAGAAACGCTGTGGGCTAGTAACTTTTCTTCACAAATGTTCAGAGCGGTGTAACACAGCGAGCCTCTCCTTACTCCCACTATTTTTAAATAAGGCATTTCCCACCCATCCCTAACAATCCTCATGCCACCTACATAGTGTCGCTTTCCGTTTCTCCTCTGAGTCATACGTGCACCGGAGTGATCCAGCAATATATCTTATATAAACCTCTAAAATCAGATTCCCAAGAGCAATACATTGAAGTACTTTCTCTTCCAAGTAGGGAGTATTTTGCCAAATCCAAGAGGAGTTCAACAATGTATTCTCAATTAAGTTAACTATGGATACTAACTGAAAATTTGTTTCTATATTGCTCTTGAAATATTGTTTCTTTTCAATCTATGAAGACCTGCAAATGATGGAAATAAACTGAAGTAAATTGCAGTAGAGTCTCACTTATCCAACACTCGCTTATCCAACGTTCTGGATTATCCATTTTTGTACTCAATGTTTTCAATATATCATGATATTTTGGTGCTAAACTATTCGTAAATACAGTAATTACTGCGTAGCATTACTGCGTATTGAACTACTTTTTCTGTAAAATTTGTTGTATAACATGATGTTCTGGTGCTTAACTTGTAAAATCATAACCTAATCCAATGTTCTGGATTATCCAACACATTTCTGTAGTCAATGTTTTCAATACATCATGATATTTTGGTGCTAAATTCACAAATAAAATAATTACTACATAGCATTACTGAGTACTGAACTACTTTTTCTGTAAAATTTGTTGTATAACATGATGTTCTGGTGCTTCACTTGTAAAATCATAACCTAATTTGATGTTTAATAGGCTTTTCCTTAATCTCTCCTTATTATCCAACATATTCGCTTATCCAACGTTCTGCCGGCCCATTTATGTTGGATAAGTGAGACTCTACTGTATGTCTTGTTGAAGGCTTTCATGGCCGGAATCACTGGGTTGTTGTGAGTTTTCCAGGCTGTATGGCCATGTTCTGGAAGCATTCTCTCCTGATGTTTTGCCCACATCTATGGCAGGCATCCTCAGAGATTGTATATATTAGATATATAAACCCCTCTTGCCTAGTTCACAATATACCTCCCAACCTCTGAGGATGCCTGCCATAGATGTGGGTGAAATGTCAGGAGAGAATGCTTCTGGAACATGGCCATACAGCCCAGAAAACACACAGCAACACACTGAAATAAATTACTTAGATTTGCATAGTGTAAAATAACAGGGAATTAATTCTAAGAATCATGAAGTTGGAAGAGATCACTAGGTCCACCCAGTCCAATCCCCTGCCATGCAGGAATACACAATCAAAGCACCCCTGATAGATGGCCATCAGGCCTATTCTTAAAAGCCTTCCAGATTTAATGGACTACAAAGCCCTTTGCCATTTCATGATCATAACTGGACTATAATATTCATTGTTGTTGCATGCCCATAGGAATTGTAATCCAACACATCTGGCTCTCCCGAGACTAAGAAGGTATTTCATTGCTATTTTTTAAATTTTCACTTGTACCGTACTGGAACCATTTCTTACGAGGCTGTATTCTTTGCAACCTGCAACCTGATATAAATTCAATTAGCATAGAACAAAAGATCCCCCTCCAGGCAGGAAACAGCCAAGATTTGAAGCTGCAAGGCTATTCAATAGTAATCAAGCTGACCAATTGCAACATTCACACTTGCCTTCAACAGACAAGAGTGATTTCTCCCACTCTGGACATTCTATAGATATATCAACCCCACTTGTTGGGAAGTGTTCGCTGGCCCTGGTTGTTTCCTGTCTGGATTTTCCCTGTTTCCTGACATCTCCCAACAAAGGATTCCCTCGGGCCGGAAGCGGCCAGGCTCTGAAGCTACGAGGCCATTCAATGCTAATAACGCTGGCCAATTGGAATATTCACACTTGCCTCCAACAGACAAGGGTTCTTTTTCCCACCCTGGATATTATTCCACAGATATATAAACCCCACTTGTCTAGTTTCCAACAGACCTCACAACCTCCGAGGATGCCTGCCATAGATGTGGGTGAAACGTCAGGAGAGAATGCTTCTGGAACATGGCCATACAGCCACTTGTGCATTTGGACTTCTTTTCCCCGTCACTTTTCATGTGCTAAAATCTTCCTGTCCTAGTCGGAGGTCAATGCCACTGGTGCTGCCACATTCAGAAATTTAATTACAGAGAGGATGAACTATTTTAGGGCAATAGTGTTTGACTCTTTGAGAAATGCAAATTATAAGGTTCCCCCTCGACGCCACCCTAAGCACAATTGCAACCCAACGAAGTAGTTCCGTGATGCTATTTCAGGGAAATTGCCGGCTTTCTTTGTATAGGAGAGCGGAAGGTGGAAGAGAACAATGTGCTCAAAACACAGATATCCATATCGTGGGTGGAACGGAAAATAGATTTCATCGGTTTGCATGTGGAAACCTTCTAAAACGGAACCAACCCACACAAATGTGAACATCCAGCAAATACCTTTTGCCTTGCAGCGCTCACAACAGCAGGTGCTTCTAAACGGGTGGAGCAACGCAAACATCATTTCAAGTATTCCAAATATTGCGATGATTTTCTAAACGTTGGGTTGTTGTGAGTTTTCTGGGCTGTATGGCCATGCTCCAGAAGCATTCTCTCCTGACGTTTTGTCCACATCTATGGCAGGTATCCTCAGAGGTTGTACGGTATATTTTAAAATGTAGAGGGGATGGGACAGGAATCAAAAACAAGTTGGAATATTAAATGCTATTCTCTAAGCTAGATGTGCAAAATCTGTACCAAATAATGCATATTGCCTATGTATAGCTTTCGGCAACTGATAGCCACTTTCCAGGCCTATTGGAACACCAGCTCCCATCACTCAGCATAGCCAGTGATCATGAATCATCATCATCATCATCATCATCATCATTTAATTACTTATTAATCGCCCTCCATCCAAAATGCTCTAGGAGATTTACAAGATAAAATTGTAAAGGATAAAAGGCTATGACGGCATAGATTTTGTATGTTCAATGGGTTGGTTACTGGGGGTATTTATTATTATTTATTGCGTTCACGCCTGACTTTGAAATTGTCATCCATTATCATCTGGGGTGTTTCAGAGTCTCTGTCTGTCTAAGGGTGCATTTACTGTAGAATTAATGCAGTTTGACACCAAAATAGCTGCCATGGCTCGATGTTATGGAATCATCAGAGTTGTAGTTGTACCAGGGTGTTTTTTTACCTTCTTTGCCAAAGAGTGTGGGAACTTCACCAAACTATAAATCCCAGAATTCTATAGAACCGAGCCGATGCAGTTTAGGGTAAAGGTCCAGTCGTGTCCGACTCTGGGGGTTGGTGCTCATCTCCATTTCTAAGCCATAGAGCCGGCGTTGTCCGTAGACACCTCCAAGGTCATGTGGCATGACTGCATGGAACACCTTCCCGCCAGAGCGGTACCTATTGATCTACTCACATTTGCATGCTTTCAAACTGCTATGTTGGCAGAAGCTGGGGCTAACAGTGGGTGCTCACTCCGCTCCCCAGATCTGAGCCTGCGACCTTTTGGTCCACAAGTTAAGCAGCTCAGCGCTTTATCATGCTGCGCCACTGGGGTCCCAGGAAATGGGGTTTATATATCTTCTGGTTGGCAGAAGCTGGGGCTAACAGTGGGTGATCACTCCGCTCCCCAGATCTGAGCCTGCGAGCTTTTGGTCCACAACTTAAGCAGCTCAGCGCTTTAACATGCTGCGCCACTGGGGCCCCAGGAAGTGGGGTTTATATATCTTCTGGTTGGCAGAAGCTGGGACTAACAGTGGGTGCTCACTCCGCTCCCCAGATCTGAACCTGCGACCTTTCGGTCCGCAAGTTCAGCAGCTCAGCGGTTTAACACGCTGTACCACCAGGGGCTCCAATGCAGTTTAAGGGGTGTCAATGTATATTAATTCTATAGTGTAAATCAGGCATGGGCAAACTTCGGCCCTCCAGGTGTTTTGGACTTCAACTCCAACAATTCTGTTAGGAATTATGGGAGCTGAAGTCCAAAAGTCCGGGCTGTGGTGCAGGCGGGAGAGCAAGCCAGTGCAATTAACTGCAATGAATCACTCTGACCAGGAGGTCATGAGTTCGAGCCCCGCTTGGAGCCTATGTTTGTTTGTCTTTGTTCTATGTTAAAAGGCTTTGAATGTTTGCCTATATGTGTAATGTGATCCGCCCTGAGTCCCCTTCGGGGTGAGAAGGGCGGAATATAAATGCTGTAAATAAATAAATAAATAAATAAATAAATAAATAAATAAAGCACCTGCAGGGCCGAAATTTGCCCATGCCTGGTGTAGATGCATGGAGCAATAGAACTTCCGGAAAAGAGATCCCAACTAAATATTAGGAGGATCTTCCCGGTGGTAAAAGCTGTTGGGTTTAAACATTCAGGATACTTTAAGCTCTCTTGCAATCTCTCTTTGGACAGGCTGTGCCTTGTGTGTTTTTGTACATAGTGAAACTATGGCATGAACTAGTCACTCACTTCACACTTTCCTTTAGACAATACATGAAAGATAACAGCCATGATATCTCCTCTTTATCTGAAAGAACATGGAAAAACCTCAGCTGCTGGACTTGCGTTGCCGGCTGCCCTTGGATTGTGCCTCTTCAATCGACCTTGGAAGCAGCCACTCTTCTCCCAAAACACATAAGTAAAGTAATTGGAACAAAATATATCCTTGATCCTACTCCATAAAGGGAAGGAGTGGAAAATACTTATGTATTTAAGAAGCAAAACTGTGTCGTGAGCAGACTGGCAATCACTCTTATTCAGGATTTCTTAAATTAGGATATTCTGCACACCGCCTACCCAAATTTACTCACACTTTTCACAGGTGAATTCTATGCACCTTAAGGTGGCTAAGACATTAATCTCTATGCCATGGAAAGTTTCAATTGCTAATGCACAATATGTGCCCCTCCAAACTGTGTTGGATAGCCACTCCCACATCTTTTGCCAGCATAGCCAATAAAACTGGAATCCAACAACATTTGGAGGATGGCATGTTGCTCACCTTGTGCTCAAGTCTGTACACGAAGTTATTTTAATAGATGTCGTCATGGTGGACTGTTGCAAAATTGGCCAGGCTTTAGCACAGCAGGTTAAACCACCAGCTGCAGTAAATCTTGTCAATCTTAAAGGTTGACAGTTCGAAGCCTGGGTCAGGGTGAGCTCCTGTCCTTTAGCCAAGCTTCCGATAACCTGGCGGTTCGAAAGCAAAATGTGAGTAGATAAATAGGTACCGCTTTTTAAATGCGAGGAGATACTTTAAAGCGCCATCAGGAAATGCCAGAAAATGCCAGCGACTTGACCAAGGAGGAAGTTTACAAAGCTCTTCGGTAGGAAGATGGAGCGACAGCACCTGCCCGTGGCCGGAACTGAGCACAAGCCTCCGAGATGCCGAAGATGGGAAAAGCCTCTATATACCTCTTTCTATGTACAATTGTAGGAGCCCCAGTGTTTCCTTTAAACATTACAGTCTGGAAGATACTACTGTGGATTATAACAGTTGACTGTACTTATTATTTTCATTATTGTTGTTAACTCTCAGGTAATATTGTATGTATATGGTGCTCTGAATTACATAGTGCAACTTATGTTTTGAAACTTTATAGTATTCGCTTATCCTTTTTACATAGAAGGAAGATAGCTCTATACTCAGAGAGGCCTGACTATTTCTGTGGCCTTTGCAAGATGCTCTAATATACACATTTCTTTTTATGTTTTGAACCTTTATAGTGTTTGTTTATCTCTTCGACATTGTCTCGAACTCATGACCTCTTGGTCAGAGTGATTGGTCTCAGCTGGCTGCTCACCAGCTTGCGCCACAGCCCAGGCCTGCAGACCGAAAGGTCCCAGGTTCAAACCCTGGGAGCGACGTGTGCGGCCGCTATTAGCTCCAGCTTCTGCCAACCTAGCAGTTCGAAAACATGCCAATGTGAGTAGATCAATAGGTACCGCTCCGGCGGGAAGGTAACGGCGCTCCATGCAGTCATGCCGGCCACATGACCTTGGAGGTGTCTACGGACAACACCGGCTCTTCAGCTCAGAAATGGAGATGAGCACCAACCCCCAGAGTCGGACATGACTGGACTTAACATCAGGGGAAACCTTTACCTTTTTATGTACAATTGTCTGTCTTGTCTGTATATAAACGACATTGAATGTTTGCCTCATATGTATGTTCTGTGATGTGCCCTGAGTGAGACGGGCAGTATATAAATACTGTAAATAAATAAATAAACTCTGCCAATAACCCAAAAGGCACATCTAATCCTTACACTGAGGGGGTCAACTCTTCAACAGTACGCCTGTGCTTTTCTCCCATAGTCACAACACACCTCTCTTCCCAGTAATAAAACCATCCAACATTCCAACTCTGTCAAGAGAGCCAGTTACCATGGAAAGCCGTTGTCGTATGCTCACTTGAGAGGACATGCAAGAGACACCATTTGGGTTTACTTCGGGTGAATGAGACTCTGAGATTAGGCTAGACTTCCAATCCATCATGTTGCTATTTCACAGGTAGTTTTTTTTTTTTGGGGGGGGGGGGGGTAGAGACTGAACACACATTGCAACAATGAATACGAAATAATACGAATACGAATCAATACGAATACAACATGATAATGGAGCAGAACACTATACATACCCTGTTTCCCCGAAAATAAGACATCCCCAGAAAATAAAACCTAGTAGAGCTTTTGCTGAATTGCTAAATATAAGGCCTCCCCCAAAAGTAAGACCTAGCAAAGTTTTTGTTTGGAAGCATGTCCGCCAAACAGAACAGAGCATGGAGGACCGTTAAATGTATATACCATAGATTGTTGTACATAGAAATACAGTGTTCCCTCACTTATTGCTGGGGTTAGGCTCTAGGACCACCCACAATAAGTGAAAACCCACAAAGTAGGGACACTATATTTATTTTAATATTTATACATTATTTAAGTACAGTAGAGTCTCACTTATCCAACATAAACGGGCCGGCAGAATGTTACACTTATCCAACATAAACGGGCCGGCACAAATTAAGCACCAAAACATCATGTTAGACAACAAATTTGGCAGAAAAAGTAGTTCAATACGCAGTAATGCTATGTAGTAATTACTGTATTTATGAATTTAGCTCCAAAATATCACGATATATTGAAAACATTGACTACAAAAATGCGTTGGATAATCCAGAACGTTGGATAAGCGAGTGTTGGATAAGTGAGACTCTACTGTAGTTATACACTATTTTAAGTCTTTGTCAACCAATTGTGTGTTCATAAATCGCTTCCTTCTCCTCCTGTTGCCACTTGGGCTCCTTTTCTCTCCCTTTGGCTTCTCCTTCCTCCCTTCCTTAGGTTGTAAATTGTAATTTTTTTATGATTTATAATAGTCTTTTAGAGTTATTGAAAAACCACGAAACAGCGAATCCGCAAAAAGTGAACCACGAAGTAGTGAGGGAACACTGTAATGGTAGTAGTAACAAGAAATTCTTGATAGGATTCAGAGTTTGGTAATGCTGGTTTGTGATAACAACTACTGTACAGTATATAATAAATGTTCAGGTTTTTTTGTTGAACAATAAGATGGAAGAATAAGACATCCCCTGAAAATAAGACCTAGCGCATCTTTGGGAGCAAAAATAATATAAGACGCTGTCTTATTTTCGGGTAAACAGGGTAGAAGACTTTTTACAGGATTGAGAAAAAGGCTACTCGTGTGAGTGAGTGGCAACCTCAAATCAAGTCTCTGATAATAACTTGAAAATCTTGTGTAATTTGGCTCATTTTCTACGTTTCTGGTCTCTCAATACTGTTGAGAGCAGTGTGAGGTGTGTGGCCTTTAGAGCCTTACAACTCATCACAACCTGGGGATGTGGACCTTTTGACATGCCTCTCGGGTCTTTATAATATGCAAATGGCAACTACGATGCCACATGTTTTGTATCTCAAAAACTAGAGCTGATAGAAGGAAACTGGTGCAATTTTTTGGAATCAGCAGGTCGAACCTACTCAGACCACTGAGTCCGACCACTGAGTCCTACCACTGAGAGGTCACGCTTGGCCTTTTCACTTCAACTGATTCATTAAGGTGGCACTTTCTTCCTGCCAGCAAAGGTCAGCCTGATCCTAGAGCTGCATATTTGGAAGCAAACGAGACTGTGCTCCGTAGGGCTTGTTCCAGCGAAATGTGCACAGAAATGAAAGCTCACAGCAGAATCCTCCTGAGAAGCAAGACTCATAGAATTAGGCTCGGAAAGTCCTTATGAAATCGCAGCCTTAGTGCTAAAGTACTCAGCTGAAATCAAGGGGATGAGAAGATGTTGCAGGAGGATGGAAACAACTCCAGTGTGCTGCAATGGTTAAAGCAAGGGTCCCCAAACTAAGGCCCGGGGGCCGGATGCGGCCCTCCAAGGTCATTTACCTGGCCCCCACCCTCGGTTTTATAATATAATATATTGTATATACATATAATATTGATAATATTATAATGCAATACAATATAACACTAATAATAATACCATATAATAATATCAATTATATATTCTATATTACATATAATATTACTAATAATATTACAGTATAGTGGTATAGTTCAATATAGCAATATATAATGCTAATATTGTGCTATGCTAATAATATAATATATTGTATGTACATATAATTTTTAAGCCACTCTGAGTGCCCTTTGGGGTGAGAAGGGTGTGATACAAATGTAGTAAATAAATGCAGTAAATAAATAAATAAATAATAAATAAATTTTAGGCTTAGGCTCGCCCAAAGTCTGAAATGACTTGAAGGCACACAACAACAACAACAACAACAACAATCCTAATTAACTTGACTATCTCATTGGCCAGAAGCAAGACCACACTTCCCATTGAAATCCTGATAAATGTATGTTGGTTAAAATTGTTTTTTATTTTTAAATAATGTATTGTTCTTTCATTGTTCTTCTTCTTGTTGTTGTTTTTGCACTACAAATAAGACATGTGCAGTGTGCATCGGAATTTGTTTGTATTTTTTTTTCAAATGATTAAGTGAGACTCTACTGTAGTTTTTTTTTATTATCCTGCATTACATTTGACATGGTCTGATCTAAGGTCTACGTACAAGGCTCTTGGAAGAATGGAATTGAGTAGCTATATATTTTAAGCTTGTATAATGTGTTTTTTTATTAATTACTGTTAATCATTTTAGATACATTGTTGATTTTTATTGATTGTATTTGGGCATTGAGTTTTGCCAGTTGGTGTAAGCCGCCTTGAGTTCCCTCAGGTGAGAAAGGCGAGATAAAAATGTTGTAAACAAATAATAAATAAATAAAAATAAAATGAACAAAATATGGCTATCATTACAGTAGAGTCTCACTTATCCAACACTCGCTTATCCAAGGTTCTGGATTATCCAACACATTTTTGTAGTCCATGTTTTCAATATATTGTGATATTTTGGTGCTAAATTTGTAAATACAGTAATTACAACCTAACATTACTGCGTATTGAACTACTTTTTCTGTCAAATTTGTTGAAAATCATGATGTTTTGGTGCTTAATTTGTAAAATCATAACCTATTTTGATGTTTAATATGCTTTTTCTTAATCTCTCTTTATTATCCAACATATTCGCTTATCCAACGTTCTGCCGGCCCGTTTATGTTGGATAAGTGAGACTCTACTGTATTTACAAACTCTAAAATCAGGACAGTAAATAAAGAACAACACTCAGAAAACAGGAATTCCAGACAGGAAACAATCAGGGCCAGCTGACACCTCTCAACAAAGGATTCCCCCCAGGCAGGAATAAGACAGGCTTTGAAGCTGCAAGGATATTCAATGCTAATCAAGGTGGCCAATTGCAACATTCACACTTGCCTTCAACAGACAAGAGTGATTTCTCCCACTCTGGACGTTCTATAGATATATCAACCCCACTTGCCTAGTTTCCAACAAACCTCACAACCTCCGAGAATGCCTGCCATAGATGTGGGTGAAACGTCAGGAGAGAATGCTTCTGGAACATGGCCATACAGCCACTTGTGCATTTGGACTTCTTTTCCCCGTCACTTTTCATGTACTAAAATCTTCCTGTCCTAGTCGGAGGTCAATGCCACTGATGCTGCCACAAATATATAAACCGCACTTGCCTAGTTTTCAACAGATCTCACAACCTCTGAGGATGCCTGCCACAGATGTGGGCGAAACGTCAGGAGAGAATGCTTCTGGAATATGGCCTGACAGCCCAAAAAACTCACAGACATCCAGTGATTCCGGCTATGAAAGCCTTTGACAACGCATTTTTCCACTGCTGTTGAAGAGACTCTGGTTCACATTCCTATGAAATGGCCCTAGGCCATTCATGCACTCATAGTACTGTAAAGGTAAAATGCGGGTGACAAAAGGTCTGTGTCTGCCACGTTATCGGAGAACAGGCAGTACATAAAGGGAAATTTTAAAAAAGGGAACTGCCACCTGTGTCAATCTTGGCAAACAAAAGTGCTGTGTGGGCTTGTTTACTTCCTCTTTCTATCTTATTAAATTTGCATCCCCAAAAGCTGTTGGGCATTGGGTGCATCTCTGACATGTATGCCGAGTTGGATTGAGCCGCTTTCAACACAATGGCCAACTGTGAAGGCAACTATACTAAAATGTTGTTCTTTGCTGTATGCCAGATGTTTGCAACAACAATGTAAGGCAAAACTACAGTAGAGTCTCACTTATCCAAGCTTCACTTATCCAAGCTTCTGGATTATCCAAGCCATTTTTGTAGTCAATGTTTTCAATACAGTAGAGTCTCACTTATCCAACATAAACGGGCCGGCAGAATGTTGGATAAGCGAATATGTTGGATAATGAGGAGGCATTAAGGAAAAGCCTATTAAACATCAAATTAGGTTATGATTTTACAAATGAAGCACCAAAACATCATGTTAGACAACAAATTTGGCAGAAAAAGTAGTTCAATACGCAGTAATGCTATGTAGTAATTACTGTATTTACGAATTTAGCACCAAAATATCACGATATATTGAAAACATTGACTACAAAAATGCGTTGGATAATCCAGAACGTTGGATAAGCGAGTGTTGGATAAGTGAGACTCTACTGTATATCGTGGTATTTTGGTGCTAAATTCGTAAATACAGTAATTACTACATAGCATTACTGAGTATTGAACTACTTTTTCTATCAAATTTGTTGTATAACATGATGTTTTGGTGCTTAATTTGTAAAATCATAACCTAATTTGATGTTTAATAGGCTTTTCCTTAATCCCTCCTTATTATCCAACATATTCGTTTATCCAACGTTCTGCCGGCCCGTTTATGTTGGATAAATGAGACTCTACTGTATATCCGTTTATGCCGTTTACAACTGGTTCCCGGGTTTTATCCCAGTTTCGGTAACCCTTCTTCTGGTAAGCGGCAAATGTTTTATAATTTCTTTATTGATGGCTCTGCTTCAGGTATTATGTTTGCAGTATCAATATGCTGCTGTGGATTTTGTGGTGCGAGCCTTTCTGTTAAAGTTGTCCACATGCTTGTGGATGTGGAGGAAACCATGAAAATGAACAAAATCTGTCTACCAGTATTAAAAACCTCAAAAATCAGACCAGTAGATGGGAAGAAACACTCTGAGGGCAGAGGAGCCCCAAGGACGGCTAATGACTCTGAACAAAGGATGCCCCCCAGGCAAGAGACAAACCTTTCCAATGCTAATTAGGGTGATTAACTGAAACATTGACGCTGGCTTCCAACTGACAAAGGACTCTTGTCACACCCTGGATATATATTTTTACCTTCCTTGCCTAGTTTATCCATGCCTCACAACCTCTGAAGATGCCTGCCATAGATGTGGGCGAAACGTCAGGAGAGAATGCTTCTGGAACATGGCCACACAGCCCGAAAGACATACAACAACCCTGTGATCCCGGCCATGAAAGCCTTCGACAACACAAAGTTATTATTTTGGACTCCAGCTCCAACAGCCTGGGGTCCCTTGCTTTTCCCCCTCAGCCGCTGAATGCTCTTCTCCGAAGGAGAAAGAAGGAGCAAGTCTCCCGCCAAGCGGACTCTCCGGACGCCCATTCCCTTCGCTTCGGTCCCCTTCGCTGCCCGGCTGGCTCACTCACCCCATCTCTCGGCCCTTCTCTCCGCCGGCCAAGCCCGCCTGCAGCGCCGGGGGCGAGAGGGCGCTGGACGGCAGCGGCGGGGTCTCTCCTCCGCCTCGCTCCGCTCCTCCTCCTCCTCCGGCGGCAGGGAAAGCCGGGCGCGTCCCCACTTCGCACATCGCCTTCGGGGGCTTTTACATAAGAGAAGACTCCCTGGGCTCGCCTTGCGCCTGGCGCCGGACTCTTCCTCGCCTTCGCTGGGGATCCAGCTCTGGAAGGAGGAGGAGGAGGAGCTTCAGGCCCCGCCTCCCTCCCGCCTAGTCCCGCCCACTTCTCCCTCCGCCTTCATCAGCTGCTGCCTCCTCTTCGGACACTCTGCTGCTGCTGCTCATCGGACTCTATGGGAGGCGGAAAGGGGCGGGGCTTGCGGGAAAGGCCCCGCCCCCGGCTCCCACGCGCCCCCGCCCCCTCCCCTTCTTGGGCAGCAGAAACCCACGTGCGTTTCATAAAGGTATCACATCCTCCCCCAATTGCATGCACCCTTCACATCTTATCACTCTGAATATATCTTGCATTCCCCCCAGTTGCATGCACCCTTCACATCTTATTATTCTGAATATATCTTGCATTCTGCCAATTGCATGCACCCTTCACATCTTATTATTCTGAATATATCTTGCATTCTGCCAATTGCATGCACCCTTCACATCTTATCACTCTGAATATATCTTGCATTCCCCCCAGTTGCATGCACCCTTCACATCTTATTATTCTGAATATATCTTGCATTCTGCCAATTGCATGCACCCTTCACATCTTATTATTCTGAATATATCTTGCATTCTGCCAATTGCATGCACCCTTCACATCTTATTATTCTGAATATATCTTGCATTCTGCCAATTGCATGCACCCTTCACATCTTATCACTCTGAATATATCTTGCATTCCCCCCAGTTGCATGCACCCTTCACATCTTATTATTCTGAATATATCTTGCATTCTGCCAATTGCATGCACCCTTCACATCTTATTATTCTGAATATATCTTGCATTCTGCCAATTGCATGCACCCTTCACATCTTATTATTCTGAATATATCTTGCATTCTGCCAATTGCATGCACCCTTCACATCTTATTATTCTGAATATATCTTGCATTCTGCCAATTGCATGCACCCTTCACATCTTATTATTCTGAATATATCTTGCATTCTGCCAATTGCATGCACCCTTCACATCTTATTATTCTGAATATATCTTGCATTCTGCCAATTGCATGCACCCTTCACATCTTATCACTCTGAATATATCTTGCATTCTGCCAATTGCATGCACCCTTCACATCTTATTATTCTGAATATATCTTGCATTCTGCCAATTGCATGCACCCTTCACATCTTATTATTCTGAATATATCTTGCATTCTGCCAATTGCATGCACCCTTCACATCTTATTGTTCTGAATATATCTTGCATTCTGCCAATTGCATGCACCCTTCACATCTTATTATTCTGAATATATCTTGCATTCTGCCAATTGCATGCACCCTTCACATCTTATTATTCTGAATATATCTTGCATTCTGCCAATTGCATGCACCCTTCACATCTTATCACTCTGAATATATCTTGCATTCTGCCAATTGCATGCACCCTTCACATCTTATTGTTCTGAATATATCTTGCATTCTGCCAATTGCATGCACCCTTCACATCTTATTATTCTGAATATATCTTGCATTCTGCCAATTGCATGCACCCTTCACATCTTATTATTCTGAATATATCTTGCATTCTGCCAATTGCATGCACCCTTCACATCTTATCACTCTGAATATATCTTGCATTCTGCCAATTGCATGCACCCTTCACATCTTATCACTCTGAATATATCTTGCATTCTGCCAATTGCATGCACCCTTCACATCTTATTATTCTGAATATATCTTGCATTCTGCCAATTGCATGCACCCTTCACATCTTATTATTCTGAATATATCTTGCATTCTGCCAATTGCATGCACCCTTCACATCTTATTATTCTGAATATATCTTGCATTCTGCCAATTGCATGCACCCTTCACATCTTATCACTCTGAATATATCTTGCATTCTGCCAATTGCATGCACCCTTCACATCTTATTGTTCTGAATATATCTTGCATTCTGCCAATTGCATGCACCCTTCACATCTTATTATTCTGAATATATCTTGCATTCTGCCAATTGCATGCACCCTTCACATCTTATTATTCTGAATATATCTTGCATTCTGCCAATTGCATGCACCCTTCACATCTTATCACTCTGAATATATCTTGCATTCTGCCAATTGCATGCACCCTTCACATCTTATTGTTCTGAATATATCTTGCATTCTGCCAATTGCATGCACCCTTCACATCTTATTATTCTGAATATATCTTGCATTCTGCCAATTGCATGCACCCTTCACATCTTATTGTTCTGAATATATCTTGCATTCTGCCAATTGCATGCCATGCACCCTTCACATCTTATCATTCTCAATATATGTTTTTGCATTCCCCCAATTGCATGCACACTTCAATTCTTATCATTCTCAATATATTTATTTGTTTGTTTTGCATTCTCAATATGTTTTGCATTCCCCAATTGCATGCACACTTCAATTCTTATCATTCTCAATATATTTATTCTCAAAATATGTTTTGCATTCTCAATATATGTTTTGCATTCCCCAATTGCATGCACACTTCAATTCTTATCATTCTCAATATATTTATTTATTTGTTTTGCATTCTCAATTTGTGTCTTTGCATTCCCCCAATTGCATGCACACTTCAATTCTTATCATTCTCAATATATTTGTTTGTTTTGCATTCTCAATATATGTTTTGCATTCCCCAATTGCATGCACACTTCAATTCTTATCATTCTCAATATATTTATTCTCAATATATGTTTTGCATTCTCAATATATGTTTTGCATTCCCTCAATTGCATGCACACTTCAATTCTTATTCTCAATATATTTATTTGTTTGTTTTGCATTCTCAATATATGTTTTGCATTCTCCCAATTGCATGCACACTTCAATTCTTATCATTCTCAATATATTTATTCTCAAAATATGTTTTGCATTCTCAATATGTTTTGCATTCTCCCAATTGCATGCACACTTCAATTCTTATCATTCTCAATATATTTATTCTCAAAATATGTTTTGCATTCTCAATATATGTTTTGCATTCCCCAATTGCATGCACACTTCAATTCTTATCATTCTCAATATATGTTTTGCATTCCTCCCAATTGCATGCACCCTTCACATCTTATTCTGAATATGTTTTGCATCGCCCCAATTGCATGCCATGCACCCTTTACATTTATTTATTTATTTACAGTATTTATATTCCGCCCTTCTCACTCCGAAGGGAACTCAGGGCGGATCACATTATACACATAAAGGGCAAACATTCAATGCCCATATACACATAGAACCGAGACAGAGACAGACGCAGAGGCAATTTAACCTTCTCCTGAGGAGATGTTTGATTCCGACCACAGGGGGGAGCAGCTGCTTCATTATCCACTGTGACGGCACTTCCTCATTCCAACGTCGTAAATTAGTTAAATTTGCCTCCCCACTTTATAAGTGGTACCTTATTTCCTACTTGATAGATGCAACTATCTTTCGGGTCGCTAGGTCAGCAACGAGCAGGGGCTATTTTTTATTTTTTAATTGACGGGTGCTTCTGGAACATGGCCATGCAACCTGGAAAACTATCAGCAACCCAGTGATTCCAGCCATTAAAGCCTTCGACAACATATAAAATAGCTTTTTTTGTACACGTGGATTGTATACTGTGGTCAACAGTGCTGGCAGGCCACATATTGTTGATTTTTATGTCAGAGATTGCCGGCCAGTGGAAATGTGGGCATGGGCTGCAATTGGCTCCTGGGCTGGCTCTAGTTCTTCTAGTGCAACTCTATGGTAGTTGAACATAACAGTCATGCTTGAAAATATAGAAATTCCTAGAATGAACACCTCTTTAGAAATCTCTAGGTCCACCAATGCAATTACAGTAGTCTCACTTATCCAACATAAACGGGCCGGCAGAATGTTGGATAAGCGAATATGTTGGATAATAAGGAGGGATTAAGGAAAAGCCTATTGCACATCAAATTAGGTTATGATTTTACAAATTAAGCACCAAAACATCATGTTATACAAAAAATTTGACAGAAAAAGTAGTTCAAAATGCAGTAATGCTATGTAGTAATTACTGTATTTACAAAGTTAGCACCAAAATATCACAATGTATTGAAAACATTGACTACAAATATGCATTGGATAATTCAGAACGTTGGATAAGCAAGTGTTGGATAAGTGAGACTCTACTGTAGTTCAATATGCAGTAATGCTATGTAGTAATTACAGTAGAGTCTCACTTATCCAACATAAACGGGCCGGCAGAATGTTGGATAAGTGAATATGTTGGATAATAAGGAGAGATTAAGAAAAACCCTATTAAACATCAAAATAGGTTATAATTTTACAAATTAAGCACCAACACATCATGTTATACGACAAATTTGACAGAAAAGGTAGTTCGTTACACATTAATGCTATGTAGTAATTACTGTATTTACGAATTTAGCACCAAAATATCATGATATATTGAAAACATTGACTACAAAAATGCGTTGGATAATCCAGAATGTTGGATAAGCAAGTGTTGGATAAGTGAGACTCTACTGTAGTTCAATATGCAGTACTGCTATGTAGTAGTTACTGTATTTACAAAGTTAGCACCAAAATATCATGATGTATTGAAAACATTGACTACAAAAATACATTGGATAATTCAGAACGTTGGATAAGCGAATGTTGGATAAGTGAGACTCTACTGTACTTCAATATGCAGTAATGCTATGTAGTAATTACTGTATTTACGAATTTAGCACCAAAATATCATGATATATTGAAAACATTGACTACAAAAATGCGTTGGATAATCCAGAATGTTGGATAAGCGAGTGTTGGAGAAGTGAGACTCTACTGTAGTTCAATATGCAGTAATGCTATGTAGTAATTACTGTATTTACAAAGTTTGCACCAAAATATCATGATGTATTGAAAACATTGACTACAAAAATGCATTGGATAATTCAGAACGTTGGATAAGCGAATGTTGGATAAGTGAGACTCTACTGTACTTCAATATGCAGTAATGCTATGTAGTAATTACTGTATTTACGAATTTAGCACCAAAATATCACGATATATTGAAAACATTGACTACAAAAATGCGTTGGATAATTCAGAACGTTGGATAAGTGAGACTCTACTGTAGTTCAATGTGCAGTAATGCACATTGATTACTATATTTACGAATTTAGCACCAAAATATCACGATGTATTGAAAACATTGACTACAAAAATGCATTGGATAATCCAGAAGCGAATGTTGGATAAGTGAGACTCCACTGTATATTGGAATTCACCATGGAGTCACTCTGGAAAATGTAGAAATTCCTGGAAAAAAATAATATTTTTCCCACTTTCATTGGGGTCCTATGCCCCTCACCCCAGTGAATCAGAGGATTGACTGTATTTTTTTAAAGGTCACTTCCATGCTACAAGAATCTGCCGACTGTGCAGAACCAGGTTGAAATTCCACCCAGGTAGCGATATCGCAGAGGAGCTCCGGCCGCTTAATGTCACCGGAGCCCCGAGATGGAATTACATCTGTCCCGTTGTGCTTCATGCTAAGACACTTCGAGCATTTACTGTAATGCCGAGACAGGCTTTCAGAAATGTCGAGTGCACATTTTGAAAAGCCTTCCAAGATAAGCAGATGCGCCGCTCTGACATTTGAAACAAATGTGGTCCATGAGATTTTATTTTCTAGTGAGAGCTTGTTAGACCATCAAGAGTCTAATATATCTTCCAGAGATTTTAAATAATTGCCATTCAGCCTGCTTGAAGGAGATTTAAAGGCCATGATCATCAAGCCATATTTGCCCATAGCAGTGGTATACCCTGTTTCCCCGAAAATAAGACAGTGTCTTATATTAATTTTTGCTCCCAAAGATGCGCTAGGTCTTATTTTCAGGGGATGTCTTATTTTTCCATAAAGACGAATTCACATTTATGGTTGAATTTTTAAAAATGAAAATGTATTATCTACTGTACAGTAGTTGTCATCACAAAATAGCATAACCAAACTGTGAATCCTTTCAAGAATTTCTATATTATATTGTATTGCTCTACTGTTTTAAAATTACTGTTTTAAATTTCTGTTTGTATGTAAATTTATGTTGTTGTTGGGCTTGTCCCTGTGTAAGCTGCCCTGAGTCCCTTCTGGGAGATGGAGGTGGGATACAAGAATAAAGTTATTATTATATTATTTTTATTATTTCTTGTTACAGTAGAGTCTCACTTATCCAACACTCGCTTATCCAACATTCTGGATTATCCAACACATTTTTGTAGTCAATATTTTCAATACATCGTGGTATCTTGGTGCTAAATTTGTAAATACAGTAGAGTCTCACTTATCCAAGCCTCGCTTATCCAAGCCTCTGGATAATCCAAGCCATTTTTGTAGTCAATGTTTCCAATATATCATGATATATTGGTGCTAAATTCGTTAATACAGTAATTACAACATAATATTACTGCGTATTGAACTACTTTTTCTGTCAAATTTGTTGTATAACATGAAGTTTTGGTGCTTAATTTGTAAAATCATAACCTAATTTGATGTTTAATAGACTTTTCCTTGATCAGTCCTTATAATCCAAGCTATTCACTTATCCAAGCTTCTGCCGGCCCGTTTAGCTTGGATAAGGAGACTCTACTGTACAGTAGTTACTACACAGCATTACTGTGTATTGAACTACTTCTTCTGTCAAATTTGTTGTATACCATGATGTTTTGGTGCTTAATTTGTAAAATCATAACTTAATTTGATGTTTAATAGGCTTTTCCTTAATCTCTCCTTATTATCCAACATATTCGCTTATCTAACATTCTGCCGGCCTGTTTACGTTGGATAAGCGAGACTCTACTGTATATTATTATTATTATTATTATTATTATTATTTCTTGTTACTACCTTTATTTACACGTACAACAATCTATGGCATGTACATTTACCGATCCTGCATGCTTCCAAACAAAAACTTTACTAGGTCTTACTTTCAGGGGAGGCCTTATATTTAGCAATTCAGCAAAACCTCTACTAGGTCTTATTTTCTGGGGATGTCTTATTTTAGGGGAAACAGGGTAGGACTCAATTGAACAGTTTTTCAAGAGCTTCCTTCCAACAGGAAACTTGCAATCCTATGCAGAGATGGGACTTGTTTTAGCAGCCAGTAGTAAGGAATGCTGGAAGCTGTAGTCTATCAACATCAGGCAAATCACAGCATTCCCATCCGTGTTCCAATTCATGTCTATTCAAGACTGAGTCCTGTTGTGTTCCATGGGACTTTCTCCCAGGTAAATCTCAGTTTGGTGTGTTTATTTTATTAATACAGTAGAGTCTCACTTATCCAACATAAACGGGGCGGCAGAATGTTGGATAAGCGAATATGTTGGATAATAAGGAGGGATTAAGGAAAAGCCTATCAAACATCAAATTAGGTTATGATTTTACAAATTAAGCACCAAAACATCATGTTATACAACAAATTTGACAGAAAAAGTAGTGCAATATGCAGTAATGCTATGTAGTAATTACTGTATTTACGATTTTAGCACCAAAATATCACGATGTATTGAAAACATTGACTACAAAAATGCGTTGGATAATCCAGAACGTTGGATAAACAAGTGTTGGATAAGTGAGACTCTACTGTGATTAAAAGATAAAGGTTTCCCCTGATGTTAAGTCCAGTCATGTCTGACTCTAAGGGTTGGTGCTCATCTCCATTTCTAAGCTGAAGAGCCGGCGTTGTCCGTAGACACCTCCAAGGTCATGGAGGTGACCGCATGGAGTGCCGTTAATAATTATTAATGATTAATTATCTATTGATTGTTTACTTCATTGTGTTGTCGAAGGCTTTCATGGCTGGAATCACTGGGTTTCTGTGAATTTCCAGAGTTGTATGGCCATGTTCGAGAAGCACTCTTTCCTGACGTTTCGCCCACATCTATGGCAGGCATGCACAGAGGTTGTGAGGTCTGTTGGAAACTAGGCAAGCGGGGCTTATATATCCAGGGTGGGAAAAAAACCTCTTGTCTGATTTAGATAAGTGTAAATGTTGCAATTGGCCAGCTTAATTAGCATTGCAGCTTCAAAGCCTGGCTGCTTCCTGGCTTTGTTGGAAGGTGATTAGCTAAAATCAGGACAGTAAATAAAGAACAAAACACAAAAACAGGGGAATTTCAGCCAAGAAACAATCTGGGCCGGTTAATCACCTCCCAACAAAGGATTCCCCCAGGGAGGAAGCAGCCAAGCTTTGAAGCTACGAGGCCATTCAATGCTAATCAAGATGATCCATTGCAACATTCATACTTGCCTCCAACAGACAAGAGTTCTTTATCCCACAGATACAGTAGAGTCTCACTTATCCAAGCCTCGCTTATCCAAGCTTCTGGATTGTCCAAGCCATTTTTGTAGTCAATGTTTTCAATATATCGTGATATTTTTGTACTAAATTCATAAATACAGTAATTACAACATAACATTACTGTGTATTGAACTACTTTTTCTGTCAAACTTGTTGTATAACATGATGTTTTGGTGCTTAATTTCTAAAATCATAACCTAATTTGATGTTTAATAGGCTTTTCCTTAATCCCTCCTTATTATCCAAGATATTCGCTTATCCAAGCTTCTGCTGGCCCGTTTAGCTTGGATAAGTGAGACTCTACTGTATCTGTGGGATAAAGAACTCTCTACTTAGATTGGGTACTATGTTTGTTCAAACTCATCAATTCATTATGCCGGCCCGTTTATGTTGGATAAGTGAGACTCTACGGTATATATCTATATATATAAATGAGTGATGGCATCACGGCAACCAACAAAACAACAAAATTACAGGCCCCCCAACCTCGAAATTTGACAACACAACCCATCATCCATGCCTCTAGGTTGATACAACAAAAAGAGAAGAAAAATAAAGTCCTAATTAGAGGGATAGGAATAATTGTTTTTATGCAATTGCTGCCAGTTAGAGGACTAATCTCTGCCCACTTGGTCTCCTAGCAACCAACTCAGCCCAGGGGACAGGCAGATTTAGGCCTCAGGCCTCTTCCACAGATGATCTAATTTGCACTGATTATAAATGGGTTATATAGCTGTGTGGAAGGGCCTTGAGTCTACACTGCCATATAATCCGGCTCTTCAGCTTAGAAATAGAGATGAGTACCAACCCCCAGAGTATGACTTTAACACCAAAATATCACAATATATTGAAAACATTGACTACAAAAATGGCTTGGATTATCCAGAGGCTTGGATAAGCGAGGCTTGGATAAGTGAGACTCTACTGTATATAAATCTCACTTGCCTAGTTTCCAACAAACCTCACAACCTCTGAGGATGCCTGCCCTAGATGTGGGTGAAACGTCAGGAGAGAATGCTTCTGGAGCATGGTTATACAGTCTGGAAAACTCACCGCAACCCATTTACTTTATTGTTATCCTGACTTTCACCTCATATAGGCACTCAAGGCGGCTAACAGTAAATATGTCACCATATATTTAAAACCACATTAAAATATGAGCCTGATGATTACAAATAAGTACACTTATAATGTCCTTAAAGATACAAATATTAAAACATCAAAATATATTTTAAAACCTCCAGAATCCCACGCATGTCAAACCCAGAAGTACATTCCATCAGTTCCCGATGACAGAGATGTCTGTCTGGGAAAGGAATGGAAAGTATACAAGGAAAGGCAATGCAATGCAGCTAGGCGGAAACCAGCATAATTTTCAGCCTAATTAAACCGTTTTGCTTGGCAATATATATATACATTTTTTCTCACATATCAATTTGCATGTAGCTTGGGCGTTTTGAAATCTCCGTCTCTTGTCACCATCTGTAATTCAAATCCCCGTGGCTTAAAGTAATTGCAGACATCTGTTTAAAATATTCATCTCTTCTGTGGCATGAGAGATTCATAATCCGAGCTCGGCTAATAAAAGCGGGGCTATATTTCAAAGCAGCCGGAGACAGTTCAAAATCAACTCCGAAAGGACATCTTCTTCTATGCGTCTTTGCGTAAAATGTAAAGTTTGGAAAATTACTGTATGAAGATATAACACCTAGGACTCGGTATGCGATTTGACGGTTTGCTTGATGGCTTCTATGTAGAGGATGAATCCCATTTTCTGTTAAAACAGGCATGGGCAAACTTGGGCCCTCCAAGTGTTTTGGACTACAACTCCCACAATTCCTAACAGCCTATCGGCTGTTAGGAATTGTGGGAGTTGCAGTCCAAAACACCTGGAGGGCCCAAGTTTGCCCATGCCTGAGCTAGAAAGCCCCTAACTCTGATGAATTAGGAGAACTGACTCACTGTACATGTTGCTTCTCATGTAAACAAACCCAAACAACACCCCGCAAAGCAAGCCATTAATAAACAAGCACAAAACAGCCTGAATCACTATGACATGCTTACATTGTGCTTGTCACTGCACAATACTGATTGTAAGAAAAAGAGTGGAAGACTAGAAATATCCGTTTATGACAAACCAGAGTGCTTTTTGTTCCCCGTTAGAAAGCTAACCTTCACCCAAGTCTTTGCATGTGTTCATGTCCATCTGGTATGTGCCTGGCTCATCCTTCCTGTTGCTTAGTCCATCTGTTTTAAATTGACTTCCCAAATGCTACACGGTTACCATCCAACACACACACCAATAACATTTGATTTATCTGCATGAAACTAATAAGTCTCGAGTCTTGGAAAAAATCGTTAAAGAAGTGGTCTGCAATCAAACAAATGCGGTCATTGCTAATAGTCAACACGGATTTACCAAAAACATGTCATGCCAGACTAATCTGATCTCTTTTTTAAAATAATGTTACAAGTTGGGTAGATGCGGGGAATGCCGTGGATGTAGCGTATTTGGATTTCCGTAAAGCCTTCGACAAAGTCCCCCACGACCTTCTGGCAAACAAGTTAGTCAAATGTGGGCTAGACAAAACTACGGTTAGATGGATCTGAAATTGGCTAAGCGAACAAACCCAAAGGGTCTCACCAATGCGTCATCTTCATCATGGAAAGAAGTCACGAGTGGAGTGCCGCAGGGCTCCGTCCTGGGCCCGGTTCTGTTCGACATCTTTATTAACGACTTAGACGAAGGGTTAGAAGGCACGATCATCAAGTTTGCAGACGACACCAAACTGGGAGGGAGAGCCAACACTCCAGAAGACAGGAGCAGAATTCAAAACGATCTTGACAGACTAGAGAGATGGGCCGAAACTCACAAAATGAAGTTCAATGGGGACAAATGCAAGACACTCCACTTCGGCAGAAAAAATGGAAATCAAAGATACAGAATGCCTGGCTTGACAGCAGTACGTGTGAAAAAGACCTTGGAGTCCTCATGGACAACAAGTTAAACATGAGCCTACAATGTGATGCGGCAGCGAAAAAAGCCAATGGGATTTTGGCTTGCATAAATACGAGTATAGAGGCTAAATCCAGGGAAGTCCTGCTCCCCCTCTATTCTGCCTTGGTCAGACCACACCTGGAATCACACTGTGTCCAATTTTGGGCACCGCAGTTGAAGGGAGATATTGACAAGCTCGAAAGCGTCCAGAGGAGGGCAACTAAAATGATCAAGGGTCTGGAGAACAAGCCCTATGAGGAGCGGCTTAAAGAACTGGGCATGTTTAGCCTGCAGAAGAGAAGGCTGAGAGGAGACATGATAGCCATGTACAAATACGTGAGGGGAAGTCATAGGCAGGAGGGAGCAAGCTTGTTTTCTGCTGCCCTGCAGACTAGGATGCGGAACAATGGCTTCAAACTACAGGAAAGGAGATTCCACCTGAACATCAGGAAGAACTTCCTCACAGTGAGGGCTGTTCAGCAGTGGAACTCTCTGCCCCAGACTGTGGTGGAGGCTCCTCCTTTGGAGGCTTTTAAGCAGAGGCTGGATGGCCATCTGTCGGGGGTGTTTTGAATGAGATTTTCCTGCTTCTTGGCAGGACTGGATGGCCCGTGAGGTCTCTTCCAACTCTACGATTCTATCTCTATCTATCTATCTATCTATCTATCTATCTATCTATCTATCTATCTATCTATCTATCTTTTTCCATGCTGATCCAATAGTTCCTCAACCTAATGTTGATGTCTATTATCTAACACTGCAAGAGCCTCTCCGGAGGTTTTGAAGCCAAAGATGGATGGCCATCCGCTGGGAGGGCTTTAGTTGTGTATTCCTGCATGAAAAGGGTTGGTATCTTCTATTTTTATACTGTGAATTGTGTACTATGTATTTTTTGTTCATTTTATTTCAGTGGTGTTGCCGGGCTTTGCCCCATGTGAGCCGCCCCGAGTCCCCAAGGGGAGATGGTGGCGGGATATAAAAATAAAATAATAATAATAATAATAATAATAATAATAATTTTTGCAGGTTTGTGATCCCACCAGTTCTTTACTGCTGGGAGGTGGTACTTGAGGCATAAGTTCCAATGAATCATTAGGGCCACATGGTTGTACCTCTGTTTGTAGTCTGTCTGTGCGATTTTCTTACAGCAGCTGAGGATATGATCCATGGTTTTGTCGGTTTCCTTGCACAGTCTGCATTTTGGGTCGTTATTATTATTATTATTATTATTAATATATTCCCCAACTCCTGAGAGAGCACCGTGTATCCCAAAACACGCCCAGTTATACTCCACCAAGTGTGGCCCAAACTTACTGGCCTTAATGGGCACCACCAGCATATAATGGGTTTCATGAGCAGTAGAAAATGGGACAGAGAGTCGTCTCAGGTATTTGAATTCTTCCATTGATTTTAATGTGTGAGAGTGTCTCAGGTAGCAACAGCATTACATTTCAATATGCATATTATTATTTGGTGCTTGAGCATAAACTTTTGTGGTCAGGTGTAGTCTACAGGAGCTGGTGCCAAGTAAAACTTGTTAGTCTTGTGCTACGAGATTCTTTGCCGCATCTGTAACAGAAATGTGGCACAGCAATGGAGGGAGGTTACCCGTTGTCTCTCGCACAATCCACTCCTCTGACTTTATCTGCTTACAAATCAGCCTGTGTTTGACGAAGCCAAGTTTCTGGTGTCTCTATCAGCTGTGACTGGATGATTCAAACATTCACACTGCAAAGATGCAATCGTAATTTTCTCTCTGCCCTTTAGGAAATTACTAGCTTATGTACTCAGCATTGCCTGAGTTAGGTAGTTTGAGTTGGCTATGATAGGTAACGGCGCTCCATGCAGTCATGCCGGCCACATGACCTTGGCGGTGTCTGTGGACAACGCCGGCTCTTCGGCTTAGAAATGGAGATGAGCACCAACCCCCAGAGTCGGTCATGACTGGACTTAACGTCAGGGGAAAATCTTTACCTTTTTACTATGATAGGTATGTGTGCAAAGTGTTGTTGGAGGCTTTCATGGCTGGAATCACTGGATTGCTGTGAGTTTTCCGACCATGTTCCAGAAGCATTCTCTCCTGAGGTTTCACCCACATCTATGAATTTATGAATTAGTCTCCTGTTTTAATATTGTATGTTTTTTGTATGCTTTTTGCTGATTTTAACGATTGTTTTATTGCTATTGATGTTTTACTGGTATAATTGTTTTATAGTCGTGCTATTGATATTGATTGTCTTATCGGGCTAGGCCCCATGTAAGCCGCCCCGAGTCCCTTCGGGGAGATGGGGCGGGGTATAAAAATAAAGTTATTATTATTATTATTATTATTATTATTATTATTATTGTTATTATTATTGTTGTTATTATTATTATTATTATTATTATTATTATTATTATTATTATTATCTATGGCAGGCATCCCCAGAAGTTGTGAGGTTTGTTTGAAACTAGGCAAGTGAAGTTTATATATCTGTGAAATGT
Source organism: Anolis carolinensis (assembly GCF_035594765.1). Lineage (NCBI taxonomy): Eukaryota > Metazoa > Chordata > Lepidosauria > Squamata > Anolidae > Anolis > Anolis carolinensis. The sequence goes on along the minus strand of NW_026943822.1, from coordinate 14,447,938 downwards.
CCAGGGTGGGAGAACTCTTGTCTGCCTGAGGCAAGTGTGAATGTTGCAAATTGGCCAACTTGATTAGCATTGAATGGCCTTGCAGCATCAAAGCCTGGCTGCTTCCTGCCTGGGGGTATCCTTTGTTAGGAGGTGCAAAGTATGGTCCTGATTCATCGTGGGTCAGATTCACATGACTCTCCCGATGTGGGTGGACTGCAATGCCCATCACTACTCTTTGTCTTGGAGTCTGGTGGATGCTTCTTCCTTGGAGGCTTTTAAACAGAGGCTGGATTGTGATCGAGGTGACCCCCCCCCCCCCCCCCAGGACTTTGTAAAAGATAGTTCAAAAATCAAGGCTTTATGTCCTATATTTCATATATTTATAGCAGAAGGTGATTGAGATTTTTACTGGAATTTACTGTGATTTACTAAAATCCCTGCACAAAAGGTGTTTGACCTTTTAGCTTGAGGCAAGAGATAACAGGATGGCCATCTGTCAGGGATGCTTTGATTGTTGGATGAAGAACAATATTCAGAAAATGGGAATTCCAGACAGGAAACAATCAGATTCAGATAACACCTCTCAACAAAGGATTCTCCCAGGAAGGAAGCAGCCAAGCTTTGAAACTGCAAGGCCATTCAATACTAATCAAGGTGACCAATTGCAACATTCACACTTGCCTCCAACAGACAAGAGTTATTTTTCCCCACCCTGGACATTATTCCACAGATATATAAACCCCACTTGCTTAGTTCCCAACAGGCCTCACAACCTTTGAGGATGCCTGCCATAGATGTGGGCAAAACATCAGGAGAGAATGCTTCTGGAACATGGCCAGACAGCCCAGAAAACTCACAGCAACCCAATACAGTAGAGTCTCACTTATCCAACATAAACGGGTTGGCAGAATGTTGGATAAGTGAATATGTTGGATAATAAGGAGATATTAAGAAAAACCCTATTAAACATCAAAATAGGTTATGATTTTACAAATTAAGCACCAAAACATCATGTTATACAACAAATTTGACAGAAAAAGTAGTTCATTACACATTAATGCTATGAAAATAAGATTTTGTCGGCAAACAGATGGTCAGCTGCCTGTCCTCCCATCCTTTTTGCCTTGTTTTTATTTATGTTGCACTTTGAAATGGTCATATGACTGGTCAAACAAATAAATTATTATTATTATTATTATTATTATTATTATTATTACATTAATGCTATGTAGTAATTACTGTATTTACGAATTTAGCACCAAAATATCATGATATATTGAAAACATTGACTACAAAAATGCGTTGGATAATCCAGAATGTTGGATAAGTGAGACTCTACTGTACTATCATTCCATGTTTAGTGAACAGAAGGGAAGAGTGAGATCCTATGCTTGGACAGGGACTATCTACATAAAAAGATATCAAGAACGGTTACAGATGCCTTTTTCGTGTCTGTTCTTCCGCTGAGAAGCAAAGTAGTTTTTTAAACTCAAGCAGTTAACATTTAAAGGTCACTGTTTAGAAAAGTGCTCTTCCAGCGGGCGCCGTATTGAAAATTCAGTCTTATCAGGACAACTGGGACTTTTGTTCTTTGTGCTACTTTAAAAGCCTTTCTAATGTGTGCACACTGGTCTCCAAACATGATGTTGATTTAAAAACTCTATCGATTCCAGTAGGAGCTCTGAGACAGCTGGAAGTAAATAGAATTTACTTCCTACCTAGAATTGTTCCCTAAAAGCTTTTCTTGATGGAAACTGAACAGAGTTAAGTCCCTTAGTTGGAGCAGAGATTCACTGCTTTGCCTCAGATGCTCTTCTGTATTTATGATTCTGGGATTTCCATCCCAATAGGAATACCATAATAATAAATAATAAACTTTATTTTTATATCCTGCCCCATATCCCCGAAGGGACTTGGGGCGGCTCACAACAGGGACAAGCCCGAAACAACAACAACATATTTGACATAAACTTAAAACATTCCAACAATACACAAAATAAAATAATGGACAAATACATTACAATCCAATAAAGCAGTGTACAAAGCTGAAACCAAGTGCTCCAAGATTTAAAAAAAAAAACCCTTCAGGCAATGTCAGAATTTGTTCCTGTACAAATAAATTTCATTTCTGAAACTTGTTAATGTTTTGCTCCTTCCAGTAGATTTCCAGTGACTAAAACCTTTTTATTCCCACTCCTCCAGTGGGTTCATATTTAATCCAGTATATTCAACAACGAACTGGATCAATTGCTTTCCTGTGTGCCTCTACCATTTTGGGAGTAAAAATGTCCACCAAAGTAAACATCCATATTATTTCCAGATTCACGAGAAGGGCAAGAAAAAAGAAACGTTAGCATTAAAACAAAGTACAGTAGAATCTCACTTATCCAAGCTAAACAGGCCAGCAGAAGCTTGGATAAGCGAATATCTTGGATAATAAGGAGGGATTAAGGAAAAGCCTATTAAACATCAAATTAGGTTATGATTTTACAAATTAAGCACCAAAACATAATGTTAAACAACAAATTAGACAGAAAAAGTAGTTCAATACGCAGTAATGTTATGTTGTAATTACTATATTTACGAATTTGGCACCAAAATATCAATATATATTGAAAACATTGACTACAAAAATGGTTTGGATTATCCAGAGGCTTGGATAAGCGAGGCTTCGATAAGTGAGACTCTACTGTAATAGGCAAAATTATAGGCATTTTAGTGCCTATAATTCAAAATAAATAATAATTAAGAAGGCTATATGAAATGTGGCACTAGACTGGAAATGATTTTGCCCAGTTTGTTTTATGATTTTATTGTTGTATTTTAATATGTTTTTACTAATGTTTTTATTATTTCTATGTTAATTTTATTTTCATTTGCATGTGGTTTTTCCCGTTTGATGTGTTTTATGTTCCTGATTGTATTTGTTTGGGCTTTCACCCCGACTCCCTTTGGGGAGATGGAGGCGGGGTATAAGAATAAAGATTATTATTATTATTATTATTATTATTATTATTATTATTATTATTATTATTATTATTATCATCAAGCCCTGCATGTTACATGATGTGCTCTGCACACAAGTTGAATAGGTAGGGTGAAAGTATGCAGCCCTGCCGTAAATAAATAAATATACAGTAGAGTCTCCCTTATCCAAGCCTCGCTTATCCAAGCCTCTGGATAATCCAAGCCATTTTTGTAGTCAATGTTTTCAATATATCATGATATTTTGGTGCTAAATTCGTAAATACAGTAATTACAACATAACATTACTGCGTATTGAACTACTTTTTCTGTCAAATTTGTTGTATAACATGAAGTTTTGGTGCTTAATTTGTAAAATCATAACCTAATTTGATGTTTAATAGGCTTTTCCTTAATCCCTCCTTATTATCCAAGATATTCGCTAATCCAAGCTTCTGCCGGCCTGTTTAGCTTGGATAAGTGAGAGTCTACTGTATAACCAGCAGAGCTGCCGAACTAGTCAAAAGGTTGGCGGTTCGAATCCAGGGAGCAGGGTGAGCTCTCGCTGTCAGCCCCAGCTTCTACCAACCTAAAGGTAAAGGTTTCCCCTGACATTAAGTCCAGTCGTGTCCGACTCTGGGGGTTGGTGCTCATCTCCATTTTTAAGCCGAAGAGCCGGCGTTGTCCATAGACACCTCCAAGGTCATGTGGCCGGCATGACTGCATGAAACGCCGTTACCTTCCCGCCGGAGCAGTACCTATTGATCTACTCACATTTGCATGCCAACCTAGCAGTTCGAAAACATGCAAATGTGAGTAGATCAAGGTGACGGCGCTCCAGGCAGTCATGCCAATGGCCACATGACCTTGGAGGTGTCTACGGACAACGCCGGCTCTTCGGCTTAGAAATGGAGATGAGCACCAACCCACAGAGTCGGACACGACTGGACTTAATGTCAGGGGAAAACCTTTACCTATGAATTGACAGCACTTGCATGGCTAGGGCTCAATGCTATAGAATCCTGAGAGTGGTATAGTTTGCAAAGGCACCAGTATTCTCCGGCAGCGAATGCTGAAGACTTTTAAAATCCACAATCCCCGTGCTTGCCTAATACTTGAGTGCTGCAGTGCCAACACGCGCTTCTCTTCGCCGTCGAAAGAGGGCGCCCGCGAGGCCTGCCTTTTTTCCCTCTCTCTCTCTCTCTCCTCCGTAGAGCCGCGCAAAGAGCCGGAAGCGGAAGTAGCTGGGCAGAAGGTAAGCAGGACTCCTTGCTCTTTGTCTCTCCTGCGATGTTGTTTACATGTAACCTCTGATAGGTTTAGTTTGGGCTAGTCAGAGTATATTGGTTGCCCAAGGCTTTCATGGCCGGAATCACTGGATTGCTTTGAGTTTTTCGGGCTATATGGCCACGTTCCAGTAGCATTCTCTCCTGACGTTTCGCCTGCATCGGTGTCTGGCATCTTCAGAAAACTGTTGGGAGGTGAGGCAAGTGGAATAATGTCCAGGGTGGAAGAAAGAATGCTTGTCTGTCTAAAGCAAGTGTGAATGTTGCAATTAGCAAGCTTGATTAGCATTGAGTAGCCTTGCAGCTGCAAATTCAATCAGTATGGAGCCTCCCTTGGCCTAGGGGATAAGATCCTCGTGACTTGAAGGTTGGGTTGCTGACCTGAAGGCTGCCAGGTTCGAATCCCACCCGGGGAGAGCGCGGATGAGCTCCATCAGCTCCAGCTCCACGCGGGGACATGAGAGAAGCCTCCCACAAGGATGGTAAAAACATCAAAACATCCAGGCGTCCCCTGGACAACGTCCTTGCAGACGGCCAGTTCTCTCACTCCAGAAGCAACTCCAGTTGCTCCTGACACGAAAAAAAAGTCAATCAGTGAGGGTATTGGCATAGAGGTAGCCAGGCCTCTGTTGCCTGGAGGCACCCTCTGTTTGGGATGTGTTAACTGGCACTTGATTAAAAAAACTCTAAAATCAGAATAGTAAATAAAGAACAACACTCTGAAAACAGAGGAATTACAAACATGAATCAGTCAGGGGCAGCTAACACCTCCAAGGCAGGAATGAAGCTTCCAAGCCATTAATGCTAATCAAGGTGAATAATTACAACATCCAACAGACAAGAGTTTTTTTCTCCCACCCTGGACCTTCCACAGATATATAAACCTCCCTTGCTTAGCTTTCCAATATGCCTGACAACCTCTGAGGATGCCTGCCATATTTGTGGGTGAAACATCAGAAGAGAATGCTACTGGAACATGGCCATACAGTCCAGAAAACTCACAGCAACCCAAGGTATATTTGTCTTGTCTGTAGCATAAAGACTGTTGTTAGGTGACGTGGCCCTCTGTAATATCACTGGGTAAGAAAGGTGATCTGTATGAGAGGAAAGAGAGGAAGAAAAAAGGAAAGTGAAAAAGAAAGAAGGGGGGAAGAAAGAAAAAGGGAAAGGATGAGAAAGGAGAAAAGATAGGGGCGGGAAGGAGAAAGAAAGCATGAATGCAGGGGGTATATACCTTAGTGTGGTTGATATTTATATACTAGCCAGGTTAGCTTTTTATATATATCTGGGCTGTCAACATTCTCAACTCAATGATTTATACAAGTAGTTGATTTACAAAGATTGTCATAATAGCTTTTAAAAAAAACCTTTGTATGTATAGTATTAGCAGAGATTGCAGAATGGCTTCCACCACAGAGGCTCCTCAATATACTTCAGAAGACGAGGAAAACCAGAAGGATGTCCAGCCGCCTGAAGACCCACCTCCTGCAATCGAAGATAGCCTGAGCAGAGAACCCTGCGTTTCTGAGATTCTCCAAAAATATGAAAAGTTGTTTGCACATCGATTTACAGCAGAGGATGAAGAATATCAGAAATACGTCAAGCGTCCCGCAGACCAACCTCCTATAATACAAGACTGGAGAAGCAGATCGGGTGGAAACCAGCGATACAGAGATCGGTACTGGATTTTCCTTTTCTTTTTAGGAACTATAGGCCTTCTGTTGCAACTTTATGATCAACTTCTGCTGGGTGTTGATCACAGCATCATGCAGGATAACTGAAAGATTCTTAGAAAGAACATCTCTAGGAATTTCTAGGGCCTCCATATAATGACAGAATTTCTAGTCCCTCCACAGGGTGGTCAATAATTAGGGTAGTGGAGCTGTACCTTATTGCCAGAAGGAACTTTATGCTCCTTGTGTTTTAATATTTAATACATGTGGCACAGTGTGCTAACGTGCTGAGCTGCTGAACTTGCAGACAGAAAGGTCACAGGTCCGAATCCGGGGAGCGGAGTAAGTGCCCGCTGTTAGCTCCAGCTTCTGCCAACCTAGCAGTTCGAAAACATGCAAATGTGAGTAGATCAATAGGTACCGCTCCGGCGGGAAGGTAACGGCGTTCCATGCAGTCATGCAGGCCACATGACTTGGAGGTGTCTACGGACAACACCGTCTCTTTGGCTTAGAAATGGAGATGAGCACCAACCCCGAGTTGGACATGACTGGACTTAATGTCAGGGGAAACCTTTACCTTTACTTATCTTTCGTGTTTACATTTTTCAAAAATATCTATGATAAGTCTTTTTTAAAAAAAACTAATTTAATTATTTTTATTTGCCCTATATAAGAATGGATGTGTTGTTGCTTTGGAAGTAAATATGGTTGAACATGCGTCCTTCTCCCTTAATACAGATACAGAGACAACCGACAGTTTAAAGGCAGAGAAGACCGATACGACCGGCAAGGAGGCTACAGGTCCAACCAGTGGCAAGACAGAGGCTGGGGGAACAACTATTCCCAGCGCCGTCAAGGACAAATGTCCTTCTCTCAACATGGACGGCAGTCCCATTATGGCTATGGTTCATACTCCCAGGGCTATTACTAGTACGGTGTTTAGCATTGATTGTCCAGCATAACAAGTAGTTTCCTTGATTCCATCAGTTTTATCCTAGTTTCAATTTTTTTTAATCAAGAAAAGTCTTCTTTTTCAAAATCTTGAAATATTTTGCAGTCTATTTCAGGAAAGAAGATAGAGAATTTGAAACTGAAATTTAAAAAGCAAACTGTGAACTTGCTGCTTTGCCTTCCTTGTCACTCCATCCTATTATATGGATAAATATTGGATGTTTGGAGGGGATTTGCTTTGCTTCAGAAGCATTTGCATATCTGACATACATATTTTGTGGGAAGGATGATTAAAATCAGTAATACATCATGATAGAGAAATGTTGCTTTCTTGTTGCCTTTTTTATTGCTGATGAATAAGCTTTTGGTTTTTCCCCATTTGACTCGTCTGAAGTGCTGTTAATCCCTGTGGCACACTTGGTTTAAATTTCAGTTTAATTCGCAAACAGCCAATGAGCTGAAGTGTCAAACTGAGGTTAAAACCTTTGTGAAAGATGAACTATTTCATTTTGTTTTTACATGTATTGTCAATACACAGTGTCCTTTTAAGTTTATTATTCCTGCTGTCTTTCTTTTCTCAGAGAGCTTGCTGTTTGGACTGTTGTACAGTGTGGAATAAAATCCAGAGACTGAATGAAATTTTGGCCCTGTCTATTTCATCCTGTGAACTCTAGGGACTATTATTATTATTATTATTATTATTATTATTATTATTATTATTAATTTATTTGATACACAACAAGATCGTTATGCTGACTTTTGTACTGGATCACACATTGGACACTTCCTAAGTGTCTAGGACTGTGTGATGTATCAGCAAATAATGCATGCAGATCCAAGTAGGGTGGCCTTTTGCAGCTGGCAGTTGGTAATTTTGTCAGCGCCAATTATTTTTAAGAGCTGGCCAAGATCTTTAGGCACTGCGCTCAGTGTGCCAATCCCCACTGGGACCACCTTTACTGTCTTTGCAGTTTGATTATTAAATCCTCATATCGTGTCATTGAACCTATTGAACCTGATTGTATGACACAGCAAACAAGATAGATATGCTGGATTTCGTATCACAAAATCACAAGTCGAACACTTCCCAAGTGTCTACGACTGTGTGATGTATTTTCGGATGATGCGTGCAGATCCCAGTAGGGTGGCCTTTTGCAGTTGACAGATCGTAATTTTGTCAATGTCTGTCGTGTCATATTGTGTCATTATTATTATTATTATTATTATTATTATTATTATTATTATTATTATTATTATTATTATGTATTTATTACCTGCTTCTCCTTTTGGCTCAAGGCAGGGCACAACATAGTAAAACACATCTATAAAAGCACACCTTAAAACATAGTTAAAATGCAACCATGAAAGCATATATTAAAACATACACTTTAAGGCGCAACTTGTGGAATTCTGAGAGCCTCACCAAACTACAAACTCTAGCAGTCCATAGGATATACCTGTGGCAATTAAAGTGGAATCATAGTACTGTAATTGTGTAATGTCCCCATCATATAAAGACTTCTGCACTCCCCAGACACCCTGTCTGGCAACCTGTTGGTGACATATAATTCATGCTGCAATTGTGGGTTGAAGTATCTGCCATAGCATTACAGATGCCATCTACTGAGAGCAGTGCAAGTGGAGCTGTGCACACAGCAACAATGTACATTGCAGCTGGAGATTAAGCCTGTGTATTTTAAGTTGAACATCACAAGAATGTGATGTGGCAGCTAAAAAGGCCAATGTGATTCTATCCTGCATCAATAGCAGTAGAGTGTCTAAGGAAGTAATCGTTCAATTCAGTTTTGCTTCAGTCAGAACTCACTTGCAATAACCCTGCGTCCAGTTCTGGGCACCACAATGCAAGAAGGAAATGGATGAGCTGGAAGGTGTCTAGAGGAGGGCAATTAAAGTGATTAAAGATCTGGAAGAGCTCTACGAGGAGCAAATTGGGAAGCTAGGTCTGTTTCATGATGAAATCTGAATCAAGAAACCCCTTACACCCATGTTTCCTTCAACCTGCAGATAACCTTTATACACTCTTTTGCTGGAGGATTTCTCAGGATTTCCCCCCCGAGACAGATGTCTCTGGGTGTACAGAAGGGATTAGATGCTTACGTTCTCCAAATCACTCTAATAGGATCTTCCATCCCACAAACTGTCTGTCCATATGTATAGAGGCCATGAGGTCTTAATAGGTATTGCAACATGCTTGTTTGCTTATTTTTTAGATAAAAATTATACTTCAACACTTTTTTTGGGGGGGGGGAGGGGAGAGAGATTCCAATTTGAGTCCTGTTGAGAAGAAATGTAGGATATAAACCTAGATAAACAGAGAGAAAGATAGATGATTTGCAGAACATTTCCAGTTTACCAAAAGGAAGCAATTAGGGTTACTGCTTGCTAAAATAATAATAATAACAACAACAACAACTTTATTCTTATACCCCGCCCCATCTCCCCGAAGGGACTCGGGGCGGCTTACATGGGGCCTTGCCCAGACACAACAATATAAAAGCAAAAGCAAATTACTTAACAATAAAACATCAACATCGATAAAAACAATCATAAAAGGTCAACGTACAAAATAAAGTGTTAAAAACATGAGTTGAATTCACGGATCTGGGCCAAAGTGCAAAATATGACAAAGTCATCAGGAAGGGATAGTTACGCAGCTGATGTAGTCAATAAAATGCTAAGTATAATACTGAGAAGGCATACCTGTGGGTCTATAAAATAAATAAAAAAATAAAAGAAAGGTGGGGGGATGCACATATGTGATAATTTCCATTCATATCTTCACTGGCAATAGAATTCAAGGATAACATTATCTCCATCACAGATTCCCTCTTTCTTATTCTGACACAAGTATTTCAGCTGAAAGCCAGCTGTCAGGAGACATTTAAATGTGCTCTGATCATGTACTTTGCAACTATCCCCTTGGTAGGATACAGACACAGTGACATCTCACAAATGCTGTAAAATTACTTCCAATGAGGCAACCAGGACTGTTATGAGCTCAGAGAACTGAGAGCGGTGGAGAATTCTGTAGAACCTAATTTAAACTCAGCAGGGTTTTCATGGCCTGTTTTTTTTAAGGGTACGGATACATTCACGTATCTTGCTGCTCTAAATATCTGTCTCTATAGGGGACTCATAACAGCTACCTTGCTCTTCTCATCAGGCTCAAGAAATACAAGCCCTGAAGGATATGCCCTACTTCCACAATGGTCTCTAGTCTCTTAGCAGCACAGTAAAATAAAATAAACTGAAGGCTAGTCATTTTTTGCAGGCTTATTTATAAGGCTGCCTTAAAAAGAGATGGTCCCTGCACAGGCAAAAACACCACCTCAACATCCTCTTACGTTACATAAAGCAGGCCATTATGACATTTGTCCTGTTGTTTTCCCCACGGGTTACAAGCAATCCAAACAACACTGGCACTGAACACTGAAGATTTGTTGTCTTCAAGAGCAATGCTGCAAAGCAGCTGTTTTAATGAGAACCACTATAAAGCTACAATAACTAGGAGCCAGCAACGAGCCTCAGGAAAATGCCCAAGACAGAACCATTCCCATCAGCTCCTAATTGTCAGTTAGAGGAACACATATTCTCCAGGGCTGCTCAAGTCTCCAGACAGTGATTTAAGACTGAAGATGTAACTTTTTTTTGCTGCAAAAATCTATTTTCATCATAGATGGGCCTTTGTAGAGATCATTTTAGCAGTATTATTTCCTTAAAATGCTTCTGAGACCTTTTATTCTTCTTGAGAAGGTTTGCAGTAAGATTTTGTGTCAGTTTATAAAAAGCATTTTCAGTGTGATTTTTTTTTAGATAGGTAACATAAAATTAAGTGACAAATAAAAGGTAGGTAAAGGTTTCCCCTGACGTTAAGTCCAGTCATGTCTGACTCTGGGGGTTGGTGCTCATCTCCATTTCTAAGCCGAAGAGCCGGCGTTGTCCATAGACACCTCCAAGGTCATGTGGCCGGCATGACTGCATGGAACGCCCTTACCTTCCCGCCGAAGCGGTACCTATTGATCTACTCACATTGGCATGTTTTCGAACTGCTAGGTTGGCAGGAGCTGGAGCTAACAGCGGCCGCTCCCGCGGTTTGAACCTGGGACCTTTCGGTCTCCAGCTCAGTGCTTTAACGCACTTCGCCACTGGGGCTCCAAGTGACAAATACTTAACAGAAAATACCACAATATTGTTGGAAGTACAAGTCTGATAAAATAAGAAAGTGCTTTCAAAAGCAGCCACAGATATATTTGGGTGTTTTTAAAGGGCTGCCATGGAATGGGGAGCACCACTGAGGAAGTATGTTGGTATTCCAACTAGAACGGATTTATTGAATCAATTACTGAATGTTGATTCAGTGTGCATATACAGTAGAGTCTCACTTATCCAACACTCGATTATCCAACATTCTGGATTATCCAACGCATTTTTGAAGTCAATGTTTTCAATACATCGTGATATTTTGGTGCTAAATTCGTAAATACAGTAATTACAACGTAACATTACTGCGTACTGAATGACTTTTTCTATCAAATGTGTAGTATAACATGATGTTTTGGTGCTTAATTTGTAAAATCATAACCTAATTTGATATTTAATAGGCTTCTCCTTAATCTCTCCTTGTTATCCAACATATTCGCTTATCCAACTTTCTGCCGGCCCGTTTACGTTGGATAAGTGAGACTCTACTGTATTTTGCATTAAGGGACTTTTTACTTTATTGCCAAACATGCTGATTTTAGTGGTGAGCCGCTAGGTATGAACTAGAAGTAGTTTGGCAAAGTTATTGGTTTGAATGAAGAAGGTAATTTGCATTCAGGCCAGGTTGGGGCCTTACACACTGTTGTCCCTCCCTCCAAAAAGGAAAGATGCAAGATGGCAATAACCATAGCCATTTGAAAAATGTTACTGCTCTTGAAAATTTGGCAAAGGCTCAGGCAAAATTACATGTGGCTCCAGACTCAGTTTGCAGAAGTAATCTAGTTTCTAAGAGCAGAGTCTAGACGTTTTAATGCGCCCTTGAGCCTGAAATAAGCTTCACTGGGGTAGTAACCCAATTTGGGCAGAGAGGTGATTTGGCCAACAGTGGAGCATCCTGATTAAATGTAGAAACTAGCTGAATCAAATGTACTGAACAAGCCCCATGTGATGCACAACTGCTGATGCCTTTCACTGAGCAGCAGGCACATAATGGATTTCTAGAGGAAAATGAAAGAGCTTCAAATTATCAGGGTCAGGATGATGCTGTGCTTGTTTTTACATTAAAGACCATCAAGGAGTAGCTTTTGGGAAAGAAAAGCCTTCTGGCAGCTTTGCTTACAACTCCCCTTTGAGCATCTTGAGCTGCTAAGACCTGGAATATACTTGGGACTCTGAGCTGTCAGAAGCATTAGAAGTAGCAAAAGAGTGCACTCTGTTAAACGGCAAATGCTGCAAGGAGTCATAAAATCCCATACCTGTTCTAAATAGCAAAACAAGCCAGGCTTCTGGTTAAAAGGGATATGACAAAGGCCCATGCAAAATATGCACATTGCCAGGAAAACCTTCAGTGAAAGAAAGATTGTTAGGAAGGATAGGTGGCAAAAAAAATCTCTGGGAGACCAGTTGTTGCTATTGACATGGAACTTTGATTTACTTTGAATGAGTTACTATTGACATGGAACTTTGATTTACTTTGAATGATCGATTTTGAAGAAGAGTATTACAAACCTTGAGAATATTATCAGGATTATATTTGTTAAAATTGGACATTGAAATATGTACTTATCTGTACAGTTGGAATATATAAACCGATACTACAATCATAATATATAAGTGATTATATCACTTGAGGAAATATAGAACTATAACTTACTTTATAGTATATTATATACCATACTTTTCCTTTTTCCCCGTTTTGCTGTATATAATAGACATCTGTGCATATAGCTAGCAAAATATGCGCATTGCCAGGAAGACCTTCAGTGAAAGAAAGATTGTTAGGAAAGATAGGTGACAAAAAATCTCCAGATGGTTCCCCTTCCTCCTTATCTACTGATCACATCTATATTTGGCTATTCCTACAATGATTGTGAGACAGCATACTAACCAAGTGTAGAGCACTGAGAATGAATGACATGTAGGATGGGTTTTGAGCCAAACATGGGTTGAGAGGAAGAAACTGAATCAGAAAGAGAGGCTGCATTTGAGAGAATAACAGAAGCCCTTTAATTAGGCAAGAAAAGTGACAGGAATGCAGCTATTTAAGATGAATTGAGGATTTAAAAACAATCACAAAAAACAAAAGAATGCAAAGTGTGGACTATGTATCTCCCAAGCTGATGATGCAGCATTTATTCTAACCTAACCCGTAAATGTTTTTTATTTCCACCTCTGAAAACTCCACAAGTGGTTGCTTTTCCATTTAAGACCCCTTAAACCCAAAGAAACCCCAGACTAGAATATCTGGGCATTTCCCAATTATGATTTAAAAAATACAACTGGCCAATTTTTGACATTTCTATTGTTGGTCTAGTTTACACAAACAAAATTTAAAATTCAGTATTATGAAACTGATACACACTGAAGCAATATTATTACCATCAATGGTAAATATTGGTTAACTGAGGTGGTCTTGAACATTTTTCAGATTCCATGTGGCCTGCAGTTTTGTAGTAGTCATTATTCCTTTGGCATTTCTGTACCGTGAACTGAGTTTGATCTCTGCTCTTTTTTACCCTTGTAAAGGAAAACAATGTTAAAACACTATCTGGGTGATCTAAAACAAAGATCCAAGTTATGAAACCATTTTTTTATTGCTACAGATGAAAGTAGCGTTCGAGTCTCAATCTCTTGGAGATATTCTCAAATGACATTATGGCATTTATACTTTGCTTTGCGGTATGCCGGAATCCACATCTTTAGTTGTGCATTAAATCAATCTTTGCAGCTGTCTACAAAAATAAAGGTTCCCTGCCATCTATTTTTCTGTATTTCTGTGCAATGCCCTCATTTGTCCTTTACTCCCAGTAAACAAGTTCACTAAGACTTTTCTCGTTTTTTGCTTCAACCAGCAACTTCTTTTCTCAGTTTCTGTAAAACTTCCTCAGGTGTCAGTGGTGCCAGAATCTTCACTAATTTTTCTCGAGATCTGCCACCCTGTTTCAAGAGAGAAGAGGATTTTCCTTATCAACACGTCCTGATAATTGGTAATTCTGAAAGCATATTATTTGTGACATAGGTAGGAGTGTAATTGGATCAGAACGCATGTTGTAGTGGTTAGAACATTGACACAAGGCAATGGAGACCTACGTTCATAAAAGGCGACCTTACGGCAGTCTCTGCTCCTTTGACTAACTGAGTCCCTATCTACACTGCCATATAAAATCCAAATTATCTGTTTTGAACTGGATTATATGGTAGTGTAGACGGGGCCTGAGATTAACTCTCTTACGGACATTCTCCTTCAGTTCCCAAGGTTAGACAGGCATTTGGGACTCATATTGGGAGAGGAGTGGGAAAAAAATCAAGTCAAATCAATCAATTAATTAAATAAAATATAAAAACTATCTGTAAGGCAAATGAATAAGAATCTTCTACTTCTAATTAATATTACAGCTGAGTTAATATGTGTATCGCTACTACTCATACTGATATACTGGAAGGTGTCAAACTAACCCTCTCCATTGATCAGCAAGAGGAAAAAAAAATCTCAAAATCCATTACCAAATTTACCAACAAATCATGCTATTAACACTGTACCTTCTCTAATACAACCTCACTCTTCTTCACTTCAAGGACCTTTGAGAGGTAGCGGCACAGCTCTGCGTTGGCCTCCCCGTCGGACGGAGGTGCAGCAATGGCTATGCCCACTGCTTCTGCACTCAGATCTATAACAAATGTTTTAGTACGATATACATATGAAGCTCGCCTGGTGCTTTTTGTTAAACTCAAGCCATAAAGAGTTGATTTTGAAAAACTATTTAAGACCTTCATATACATAATACATAGACTCTTAACTGACCGGAACTCAAACAACTAGAATCAGAACTTTTAAAGCTGTTTATAGTTTGGAACCACCGCATCTGAAGTCTGGCTTCACTTACTCATCATGCTCTGATAACTTCAAGCACATGTTCCAGTAACATCTTTCTACAGATTATGAAACCTAAAGTGACATTCTCAACACACTCTGCTCTGGGACAGGTACAGTTCTGGTTGAGAGTGTTAATATCATTCTGGTCTGAAGCAAAGGTCTTCTCATTATGCTGAAGCTATATTAATTTTAAATTGTGGTTCATGTTCTACAACTTTATAATGCTTTTAAAGACCAAATGTTTTAGTATACATTTCTGATGTGGATGTTATTGTACAAAAAATAGTACTTTTTTCTCTCCTGATGGCACAGCTATAGTTTCCCCATTTCTTGAGGGCTACAGGCCTTATCACTCAAGGATTGAGATGGATGAGCTGAGTGTAACATATGGGCCCAGTATTGGCAATCGTATTACTAGATTAGCTGTGTAAATAAGCCCTCAAACATACTAGACTGCATTTTTACTAGCTTTACAAGAAACGTGTGGTCTGCATGTTTATTTAACCTGATCACAGAGCAGAAGCCCCCTCTTCTGCAAGAAGCGTGGAAATGCACAACACTAGCCTCCTTTAGACACAGAACAAAGTAAGTAAGTACAGTAGAGTCGCACTTATCCAAGCCTCTGGATTATCCAAGCCGTTTTTGTAGTCAATGTTTTCAATATATCATGATATTTTGGTGCTAAATTCATAAATACAGTAATTACAACATAACATTACTGCGTATTGAACTACTTTTTCTGTCAAATTTGTTGTATAATATGATGTTTTGGGGCTTAATTTGTAAAATCATAACCTAATTTGATGTGTAATAGGCTTTTCCTTAATTCCTCTTTATTATCCAAGATATTGGAGCCTCCGGTGGCCTAGGGGATAAAAGCCTTGTGATTTGAAGGTTAGGTTGCTGACCTGAAGGCTGCCAGGTTCGAATCCCACCCTGGGAGAGTGCGGATGAGCTCCCTCTATCAGCTCCAGCTCCATGCGGGGACATGAGAGAACCCTCCCACAAGGATGGTAAAACATCAAAACACCCGGGCGTCCCCTGGGCAATGTCCTTGCAGATGGCCAATTCTCTCACTCCAGAAGCAACTCCGGTTGCTCCTGACAAAAAAAAAATCCAAGATATTTGCTTATCCAAGCTTCTGCTGGCCCATTTAGCTTGGATAAGTGAGACTCTACTGTAACTTTATTTTTCTACCCTGCCACCATCTCCCAGCAGGGACTTGGGGCAGCTAACAAAGCTGACAACAAACAAAGCAAGAGGACTAGTAAACAGAAATGGAGAGATCACTTTCTTCTTCCTGCTTGTCCACTCATTCTTGGCTACCCATGAAAACCAGTTAGTGATTAAATAAAGGCTAGATCATTTTTTAAACCAACACAATTTAGGAAGAGGCAGCTAATGCTGAAAACCTAGTTATCTGTCTCTGCTGGAAATAAGCACATATTTTCCAACATACACTCTTCAGCATTTCAAAAAAATCACTTTGTGCAGCATATTTCCAACATACCTGTCACAGCATTTTGTTTAGATCCTGGTTTGGCATGGACAGCGATAGTAACAGAACCACTTTTATCGCTTGCCACGGGGCCTGAAGGAACAGAAGGGCTTGCTATGTCCTTATTCTGTGCCTTACCCTTAAAGCAAAAACAGAAATCAGTGTTATCACTCCAAAAAGGAGAGACAACTGAACAACAGCTTTAAAAGACACACCACTGATTTCAGGCTCAAAGGGTTTTTGAAATAGTTTCAAAATAATGTATTTTTCAAATGTAACTGATAGATTGATAGAAAACTGAAATATATGGAGGAAGGCACAAGCTGAAAGAGGGACTATAAAAGTCATTTAAAAAAGTTTGTAAACCTGAGAGCAGTGGTTCTCGACTAGTGGGTCCCCAGGTGTGGGTCCCCTTGTTTTTTCCCCTTCTCCAGCTCTGAGAAGGCCTACCTGTCAATGTCTCCATGGCAATGCTCAGGCTAGAGTGGGCTCTTTCTTTCTTTCCATCCTCCCTTTCTCTCATACAGCTCTTCCCTCTTGTCTTCTTTCCTTCATCTTTTCCTTTCTTTCATCTCTTTCCTCCCTTTCTTTCTCTTAGAGTTAAAAGATAACTTGTGGGCCATCCAGTCCAACCCCCTGTCAGGAAGCAGGAAAATCGCATTGAAAGCCCCCCGACAGATGGACATCTAGCTTCTGTTCCAAAGCCTCCAAAGATGGAGCCTCCACCACACTCCAGAAAGAGTGTTCCACTGCTGAACAGATCTCACAGTGAGGAAGTATTTCCTAATGCTCAGGTGGAATATCTTTTCTTTCCTGTTGTTTGAAGTCGTTATTCCATGTCCTAGTCCCCATGGCAGTTTGCCCAGGCCTGCTCAAAATGTATTTACTTGGAGTAAAGTGTCTAGATCCAGGGAAGTCATGCTACTTCTTCATTCTGCTTTGGTCAAACCACACCTGGAATCACACTGTGTCCAGTTCTGGGCAGCACAATTGAAGGGAGATGTTGACAAGCTGGAATGTATCCAGAGGAAGGTGACTAAAAGGATCAAGGGTCTGGAGAACAAGCCCTATGAGGAGTGGCTGAAAGAGCTGGGCATGTTTAGCCTGAAGAGAAGGCTGAGAGGAGACATGATGTGGGCCATTTATAAATATGAAAACAAGCTTGCTCCCTCTTTCCTATGACTTCCCCTCACATATTTATCCATGGCCCTCATCATGTTCTTTCACCTCCACCTATACCCAGCTATTCCACTTTATTCTGGCCCAGCTCAGAGGTTGCACGATATTGCACATAAATAAATCTTACTGCCTTACCTCCAATCTTGATTATGCTCACTGCGCCTTGAAGGCTATTGGTTATTGTATGTTTTTATTGTATTTTATATGCCTTTGATTTTATATGCTTTAAATGTACCTTGTTGTATTTTGTGGTGCATTTTGGGCTTGGTCCCCACGTGAGTTGCCCCGAGCCCCTCTGAGGAGATGGGGAGGAATACAAGAAAATTATTATTATTATTTTATTTTATTATGACACAGCGAACAAGATAGATATGCTGGATTTCGTATCACAAAATCACAAGTCGAACACTTCCCAAGTGTCTAGGACTGTGTGATGTATTTTCGGATGATGCGTGCAGATCCCAGTAGGGTGGCCTTTTGCAGTTGGCAGATTGTGATTTTGTCAATGTCTATTGTTTCCAAATGCTGGCTGAGATCTTTTGGCACAGCACCCAATGTGCCGATCTCCACCGGAACCACCTGCACTGGTTTCTGCCAGAGTCTTTGCAGTTCAATCTTGAGGTCCTGATAGCGGCTGAGTTTTTCCTGTTGTTTTTCGTCAATGCGACTGTCACCTGAGATGGTGACATCAATGATCCAAAACTTTTTCCTTTCCACAACTGTGATGTCTGGTGTGTTGTGTTCCAGAACTTTGTCAGTCTGGATTCGGAGGTCCCACAGTATCTTTGCGTGCTCATTTTCCAATACTTTTGCAAGTTTGTGATCCCACCAGTTCTTTACTGCTGGGAGGTGGTACTTGAGGCATAAGTTCCAATGAATCATTTGGGCCACATAGATGTGCCTCTGTTTGTAGTCTGTCTGTGACGAAAAACAACAGGAAAAACTCACACAGTATCTTTGCGTGCTCATTCTCCAATACTTTTGCAGGTTTGTGATCCCACCAGTTCTTTACTGCTGGCAGGTGGTACTTGAGGCATAAGTTCCAATGAATCATTTGGGCCACATGGTTGGGCCTCTGTTTGTAGTCTGTCTGTGCGATTTTCTTACAGCAGCTGAGGATATGATCTATGGTTTCGTCGGTTTCCTTATTATTATCATCATCATTATTATTGTGTCTCCTCTCAGCCTTCTCCTTTGCAGGCTAAACATGCCCAGTGCTTTAAGTCGCTTGTTCTCCAGACCCTTGATCCTTTTAGTCACCCTCCTCTGGACACTTTCCAGCTTGTCAAGATCTCCCTTCAATTGTGGTGCCCAGAATTGGACATAGTATTCCAGGTGTGGTCTGACCAAGGCAGAATAGAGTATTGGCACTCCGGATCTAGACACATTTTGAGCAGGCCTGGGCAAGCTTAGGCCCTCCAGGTGTTTTGGACTGCAACTCCCAGCATTCCTAACAGCCTCAGGCCTCTTCCTTTTCCCCCTCAGCCGCTTAAGCGGCTGAGGGGGAAAAGGAAAAGGCCTGAGGCTGTTAGGAATGCTGGGAGTTGCAGTCCAAAACACCTGGAGGGCCTAAGCTTGCCAAGACCTGATTTAGAGTAAAGAATACTGTACATGTTGTTATACTAATAATGATAGAACAACCTTTCCCGCCCAGGACTGACCTTCCGGGGCATCGCCGCCGCCGAACGAAAACAACGACGGAAAGCAGGATGGATCAAACTAGGCATCTAAACGGCTGTTCTCATACAGGGGACTTTACATCCCGCGAGGTTAGGCCTTTGTTTCCCTCAGCCTGCCTCTATTTGCATTCGGCGCCGTGATTGGTCAGGTTTCTTGGTGGGCGTGGCCAAGCACAACACCAAGCCTTTTGAGTGCTTAGAAGCAGTTGAAAGGGAAGGCTCAAGACCTTGAAAAACTCAGTGAATAAAGAACAACCTACAGAAAACAGGGGAGTTCCAGATATGAAACAACCAGGGCCAGCTAATCACCTCCCAACAAAGGATTCCCCCAGGCAGGAAGCAGTGCAAGGCTATTCAGTGCTAATCAAGGTGGCCAATTGCAACGTTCACACTTGCTTCAAACAGACAAGAGTTCTATGTGTTGTCGAAGGCTTTCATGGCAGGGATCACGGGGTTGTTGTATGTCTTTCGGGCTGCGTGGCCATGTTCCAGAAGTATTCTCTCCTGACGTTTCGCCCACATCTATGGCAGGCATCCTCAGAGGTTGTGAGGTCCATGGAGAAACTAAGTAAGACAAGAGTTCTTTCTCTCACCCTGGACATTATTCCACAGATATATAAACCCCACTTGCCTAGTTTTCAACTGACCTCATAACCTCTGAGAATGCCTGTCACAGATGTGGGCGAAACGTCAGGAGAGAATGCTTCTGGAACATGCCCGGAAAACTCACAGCAACCCTTGAAAAACTACCACTCCCATGAAGCCATAGCAGCTAAAATGGAGTCAAACTATATTAATTCTAGTGTAGATGCACCCAAAGTCCTGGGATTTGCAGTTTGATGAGGCACCTGCACTATTTGGCAAAGAAGCCCGTGGACCTTGTCAAATGACAACTTCCATGATTCTATAGCTTTGAGCCATGGCAGTTAAAGTGGACTGAAGCTGCATTAATTCCACAGTGTAGATGCACCATGATAAGCAATGCTAGTTTGCCGTGGGATGAAGCCATGTCTTTTCGGACCTGTTATTCATTGGAACGTGACCAAAATACCCAATTAGCAAAAAGGCTACTGTAACTATAAACATTAATCCCAACTAGTATTTTTCTATACAACTATAAACATTAATCCCAACTAGTATTTTTCCATACAATGAATCATATGCCATGATAAATATAAATAAGTATGAGAATGATTTTCGTATCTGCCCTCAAACCTTGGCAGCTCTTTTGACCCAGTCGAGCTATAGTATTTCAGATTGATTTTTCACAACAGCATCCAGAAGTACACAACATTTCTTCCACTCTTCACTTTATATTTCAAGAATAGCTTCATACAGCTGCTTTCCGCGTAACATTTTTCCAGTACACAACAAAACTGGTTAGGTTTATGTACACTGTATCAAGTACAATTACAGATGTAATTCGTATCCATCTTAAGTCTGCTTGTCTTCATAATTTCATTGTAAATTTAGTGTTTTTTTTAAAAAAAAGAAAAAAAAATGCAAGTTCGGTTTACAAGTACACAGTCATTCTAATCCACAGATGATATACCATCTGCAGCAAGGATATTTCAGGGAGGAAAAGACAAATGCTCTGTTCCATCTTCCAAGTCAAGGGTAGTACATTTAAAGTGATCAAGTAAATATTTATGTACAGATAAGAATAGTTTGGCTGCAACCTGCAACTGGAAAAGTGAATACTTTTTTTAGTACCTTCCACGTACAATACTTCAGTTTCGATAGCACATCTGAGATCATTGTATTTACAAGATTCACAGCATTCCACTCTCCCATTGGTCCTTTCTTATCAAAGTCAATCCATCTCTTTCTTTATTTCAGTTACTGGAAATTACGTATAAAATATTATTTCTGGTATCTGTCCATCTTCTATCGATGTACCGTTGTTGTTACCCGGCGAACTAAAAAAGAAAAAGCAGGTTTTGCTTGAAGCAGGAGATTCGTGGATTACTTTCTTCAGTCCTTTGGTGCCATAATGAGAATCTGGGCCCTAAAAACAAACAACAGAAATTAGATTGTTTGGATTGAATGACAGCACTTGTAAAACATCAATTAACCCTAGTCTGAGACTGTAATAAAATTCATTCATATCCATTAAACCATGTTCTCTAAGTCTGTTAAAAAACATAAAAATGAAAAAATAAAAACAACAGCAACAGAATAAAACAAATACTAAAGTAGATTATAAAATCAAAATAAAAGTGGTAGGATAAATATTGAAAACTGCAGTGTGTACTTCCAATTATTTTGCATGTGAATGAGCAAACTTCAGGTGCCCTCTGGCTGTAGCATGTCTACAGCAACAAATTATCACTTAGAAATATATACAGCAGACATATCTCGATATCAGTGATACCACTGCTGAATTATAAATACACCTTTACACAGAAATCAAATGAAAATGGCTCACTTTTAAAGTTGCACAAGCAGTATAGCACACGGTGGGCAGAATCTCAATGGGTTCTTTGAACATAACCCTGAAGGTATTGGCTGTACCATCACAACTAAATCCAGTGTCATTTTGTCCTAGTGTTTGGTTTTTCTCATATTCGATGATCTGTAGTGAAAGACAAAGCATCACATGATACCTGCCATTTGTCTTTTAAGAAATTATTTCCTAAGTATTTTACTGAGAGGCTCATAGGCTTATTTTTGCCTAAAAAACCTGTATACCTACATCACTGTCTTTATTCAGAACCTGTATGATACTTTAACACTCAGAGACTAAAAAGTATTTCATATACACAATGACATTTCCATGGCCTAGGTACTTCTCTCAGGCACAAAACATTCCAGAAATCCCAGAAAGTTGTTAGTTTTAATAGGCAGTTAGGAGAGTAAAGATCTGTGATATTTTTGATGTCATGTATTTTTAATGAAAAAATGTTGCTTCATGTATTAGATATTATAATACTAAGATAAGGGATGGAATACTGGAATTTATGTACAGTATTTGCTTCGCATTCCCTTTGCCCTGCCTTTCTCCCAATATGGTGAATGGTGATTGGTGGAATGTGGGAAGGGATTCAAATAAGGCAGATATACTAAAACAGAGTCCAGTGTGAAGTGAATGGATGAAGATTTGGGCTGAGACAGTCACTCCAGTTTAGAGATTAGTGAGTTGTGTGCAAGAACCTGAGCTAGCTAGTTCTCAACCTGTGGGTCCCCAGATGTTTTGGCCTTCAATCCCCAGAAATCCTAACAGCTGGTAAACTGGCTGGGATTTCTGGGAGTTGTAGGCCAAAACATCTGGGGACCCACAGGTTGAGAACCACTGGTGTAAAAGAATGGGAGGGAAATATTTATTTTAAATGTATCAAATTATTAATATGTTTTGTTGAACTTCTGTTATGATTGTTTTTGTATCATACATTTTTTGCATCCAAGAACAACAGGTCTGTAGGATTGGTATAATATTAATAATAATATTGACATTGTGGCTCAAGGCAGAATACAACATGGTTAAAACAGCAAGATAAAACAAAATACTATTAAAATACAAATACAAATTAAAATTCACAAGTTAAAATTGACCGGAAGGGCCTGCTGGAAGAGATAGGTGTCTGTAGCACCTTGCGGCAGAGGCGAGAGAGATACGATGTTCAGATTGGAGAAAAGTTTACAATATCCTGCATAGGAACCTTGAGGGTATCTATGAGGGAACCATAATCAATAGTAACACAGATGGGCCTGAAGAAACTCCTTCCATTGGTGGATGAAGTGGGGATGAAAGAAAGCCTTCACTCTTGGTGTGACTGCAGTGAGCTTTGTAGAGGTCCTTAAGTTTAGTGGTAGTGTACCTCACATCTGGTAGAAAAGTAGTGAAATAAAGGGGTAAAGGCCTCAGTGTTCTTGACAACCTTAACATGTTACAGAATCTGAAGGCAATTCTGACTGAAACACCTGTTCCACAGAATGATGACAGAGGAAGACTGGCTTCAGCATCCTACTGCTATATCATTTCTAAATGATGCACACTGAGCAGAACATCCTTGGACAAGTCAGTTAAATGAACTGTGACACTCATTAAATACTTAGATAACAATGTTACCTGAATATTAACTTGGTAATCGGTGGGTCCATGAATAGACCCATATAATCCAAATCCCACAATTGAAATTCTTCTATTGACTGTGAACCTTGAAAGAAGGAAAAGAACAGAACTGAGTACATTCTTTTGAAGAGAAAATGGTAAATGATTTTCTAAAAAGAAACCTATCTTTCCTTAATTCATAATTTGTTTCTTTACATTCTTATGAGAATATATACCAAAATGTTGTCAAGTGAAATTTACCCAAGGGAATATCTTCTAAACAGCTTCTAACTATACAAGATTTCCAGAAGAAGGCTGATGGACAAACACAAGAATCCAAAGTCACCTCAGCACAACTGCCCATTTCAAACCCTCTCCCACCAGAAAAGTCCAGGCCAGTTCACATTACAATTCTGACAAACAGGACTTTGTTATTTATATTGAAAAACGTATCCAGCATCGCTTTTGTTGATGCAATGATTTTGCTTATGATTTCAATGTAGCAAAAGATTGTATCTATTCGCTTTAAATTTTGCTTCAAACTTGGTTCCATGCAAGACAAAAAAATTCCATACGAGACAGGCCAGTAATTTTCCTAAAACACTTGAAATTTGCCAGCTGGTCCTGTCCTTTGAAAGAAAATGCTTGGGATGCCAACCTTAACATAATAATCGAGCCAATGCTGTTCACAAAAGTGCATTTTAGAGGAAAGCGAAACAAAACACAGTACCCAAATTTGCTGAAAGGTTCAGGCTAAAACTTATTGCAGTCTTGTGTGTGTGTGTGGTCAGACTAGAAATCACACCAAATTTGGTATTTAGAAGAAGACATTATATTCTAGGCAGCCATCTCTAAGAGGGAACTTAATTTTCTTCGTTATCCAGAGTCACGAGAAAATCCCTTGCTTTAATTGCTAAAGGTAATCAGTTATCCGTTTGATGCCAAGCAATTTCCTAATGTTCTTTTAATTTGCATGAAGAACATAAGTCTGTGGCCATAACAGAATAAGCATGGTATGTTTCTTCTTCAGCATATCATGAAGCAAAAGAGATTCTTTGCGAGTGAAAAGCTCCATGATTTGACCAGTTTTTTTCTCTTTAGTAGTATGATTCCACTGTCACTTTTGAAGGGTGATAGTATAGATTGATTATAATGTCTTTTCATTGTCTGCTGCTCTGAAATTCCAGTTTAAAACCTAGGCCAGTATAAAATTAAAAAAAAAAATAAAGCAAACAGATCTTGTGGCCAACTACTAAATTACTAACTAGACACAGAGTTTGGAAAGGTTCTCCCGCCTGTGTCAGGCAAATCACATTGTTTCCTCTGAAAATGAGTGGCCAATATACCTGATCCGGTCACTCGTTCCACTGTAACCCCAACGACTCTCCACTTGTTGGAATCTATTGATGCTGCATTCCTTTCCGCGAAGACAGCATCTTGGTCGGTCAATATAGTCAACTCTAGGCTTAGGGTTGACTGTAAAATGCAGAAAGAGATTTACTACTTCCCGATCTGACAAAATTCCAGATTGAGCAGGACCTGGAAAGAAAGGCAATGCAACTGAGCTGAGCGTATTCTGTACTATGCAGCCAACTGAGAAATGTTTCTGAAGTAACTGTTAGTTACAGGCCTACTCACGTCCATTCACACCACTGCTAGACTGCAGTTGTTCAATTAATTTACCTGGATAGTAAAAGAGGACAAAACCCTACAACCTTCAAGAGAAAACCATTAAGAAATCATGTTTTAAACGGTTATAAATTTCAATAATCCAAGATAAGTAGTTTGAGGATTACATTTACTGTTAATTTGTGTTAACAAGCAATATTCTTTAAAGAATATAAGCACTGAATCGAACAAGTTTTATGATAAAGCTGGGCTATTCACAGGTTTGTTAAACAGATTTCTAACAGACCACATAGAATAGATTTGAGAACTACTAACACTACAGGCAACTAGGATTTTATCTTTAATGATGAAATGTTTTTCATACCAAATGGTCCATAAATATGTATGTATGCTGCCAAGTTTATAATTGCAAAAAGATTGAACAAGATGAAAAAACAATTATACTAGTTTAACAAGATTGCGTAATGTGCCCATAGACATATATCATTTAACAAATTGAACTATTAAATAGATCAAATCAGTTCAGTTTTATAGATTTTTACATATGGTTTTCAACTAGAATACATCATGTTAAATGTGGAATGTCAAGACACAACATATAAAATTAAATGAATATAAATTAACATACAATAAAATTTAAGTATTATTTTTAAAAACTCATATACTTCAATAGCTAAGCACTGTTATTTAACACAGATATAATAATTGATAATAACAATAAACTTGAAGTCAGCTGCTTTTCTTTATTTCTCCAGTTTTTAATCTGTGGCATGACTAAATTTTTCAGTGCAATCCACTCAGAAACAAGTCAGATTTAAATGGTACCCGAGTGTATGATGGCAAACATGTCTAATTAAACAGCCTACCTCTAGACAATGACTTAGATCTTCTCTGGTAAGTTAACTGACATCTCAATAGTTATTGTAGGAGATAATCTTTTCTTGTAAGCAATGATACAATAAGCCATCTCTTCTCATTTTTGATGGCAAACAAGGCATGAGTTAAAAATACAAGTGTTTGTAAAAGTATGGGGATGCTTGTCATTTCTGACAACTTAGACCTTATCTGAAATGGATAAATGTGTTATAGTAATATTCAAATCTCAACGGGGAAGACTACTGTAGTGAATTTTTAAAACCACAGCGCTAAATCCACTATTTTATTTGACATATACATAATACACAACAAGGCTGAAGTCTTACAAATACATGCTAGAAGCAATGAACTCTATTTTCAATTAAACATGCACAAATAAGATCAGACCGCAAGAACACTGTAGTATTGAAGAAAGGCCAGGTTCCTTCAGAAAGACTCAAAAAGTGCTGTAATTATTTTGTGTCTTCTTAAACGCCATCAATGAACATAATGCTAAACAAATACATTGGTTACATTTAATAAACAGCTTTCCTTTCCACACTTTGGCCACTGCTTCCAAGAGTGAAACACAAACTTCCCATTTTTTAACACCAGTAATGCCAATCTTCAGCTCACCTGCTGCAAATTCCTCAATTGTCATCAGTGGAAAACGGATTAAGGACAGGGCTTTGCCAAGAACTTTCTGCTTATTTGTAGATGTGACTGCTAACTGCTGCCTTTGGCATTCTGCTTCGGCCCAGCGAACAACTGCTCCAAAAAGTCTGCTCTCACGTATACTGAGCGTGTCTCTCTCTAATACTGCACACAAAGTATCTGAAAAGGGGAAAAACTCCATGCAGTAACTTGCAATTTAAAGGAATTTTTAATTTCTCCATACGTTTACTATGTGTCTGACCCAAAGGGAGGTTAGATTTCAGTTGAACTGGTGTTAACTTCTTTTCCTTTCACTATAAAGGCAACATCTGAACTATTTATCAATAAAATAATATTTGTGGGTGTTACATGCAAATAAGTGATTAAGAACTGCTATTTTAGTTATTATTCAGAACTATTTTTATGTAACTGCCATTTGGTAACTAAGTTTGAAATTCACTAAGAGACTTATACACAAATTTATCCAGTGTTCAGTTCAATGAAAACTATTCTCACTGAGTGAGTAATACAGTATATGCATTAGATCAGTGGTTCACAACCTATGGGTCCCCAGGTGTTTTGGCCCACAACTCCCAGAAATCCCAGCCAGTTTACTAGCTGTTAGGATTTCTGGGAGTTGAAGGCTAAAACACCTGGAGACCCAAAGGTTGAGAAACACCGCATTAGATCAACTGCAAAACCTATTAATAATTAGTCTCTTCTAAAATGGTTATTCAGCTAACATGTTAATTGAAAAACCTACAAGGACATGTACAAGGACAACTGAAAGAAATAATATTAGCCAAACATTTAGTCAAATCCAGGGTGATAAATCCAGCCTCTGTTCAAAAGTCTCCAAGGAAGGAGCTTCCACTAGACTCCGAGGCAAAGAGTTCCACTGTTGAACAGCTTTCATAGTAAGTTCTTCCAAATGTTCAGGTGGAATCTCTTTTCCTGTAATTTGAACCCATGGCTCCATTAAGTCCTAGTCCCCAGGGCAGGAGAAAACAAGCTTGCTCCCCCTTCCTTATGACAGCCTTTCAAATATTTAAACATGACGATCATATCTCAACATCTGGAAGGTCATGGCTTCCCAATCCCTGCACTTGCCCCTCAAAAGTAATAATGTTATGGGCTACTTACCTATATCTATATCTGTGAAACCTTCTGCACTTATTGCATCTATTGTACTTTTGTCTATTGTGTCAAGACAGAGACTAGCCAGCTGTGGTTCATCAAATAAACGAGCCTATAAAAATAGATTAAAATTGATGGGCTAATTCAGTATTGTACAGTGTTGACCTGACAGCTAATAAAGCCTGTTTCAACAACCATAATGAACATTGGTTTTACTGACATAAGATCAAGTTCATGCCAGTGTTTTTAACATGAAGTAATTCTACATATAAAAAATTCCTCCATGAATGCTCCTTAACCTTTATTCATGTTGGCAGCATTGCTATTCAGGATTCCCACTTAACCCGAAGTTTGAATATGAAGTTGCAAGCTTTTTTCAGAAACATGACAGATGGTTTACTATACAGTATGATTTGATCTAAACTGAAGGTAATTGATAAAGTCACATATGTACAGGCAGCAGAAAGGCCTGAAAGCTATGGCTCATTTAGCAAATTGAGATAATCTTTGTGGAGAGTATCTGTGCCCCCCCCATTTAATAGTCCAAGTTTAGCAAGTGTCATCTATTTAAAAAAGAAGCCATTTACATTTTAAAGGTTGTGTGATATTTTCAATTTTCCTGGCATTATCCACAATTTCTCTGTTATATTTTAGTATTAAACTTCAGCAGGTTATATTTCAATTTAGATGGCCAAGGACACCTCTGTATCTGCAACAAGTCAGCACAAGAACAATTACCTGAGTAAGTAGCATAAAAGCATTGTCTGCCCGGAGGTGCTTAGTGAGAAATTCTACACAATGGGCTTCAAGAGCTGGGACAGCATACTTCTTAGCTGTATACAGAGTGGTCATCACTGTTTCAGGACCAATCTGAACTTCATCTGAGTACAAAAACCTAGAAATCAAATAAGGTAAAATTAGGAAGGTTATCAGATCTTAACTATGCCATTTTTATGTAAATAGCAAAACTGAGCACCTCATTCCCACAAAGAGCATTCCTTCTCATTTAAGTCAACAACCCACTCATATAGAGATTATCAACCTGTGGGGTCTCAGGTGTTTTGGCCTACAACTCCTAGCTCTAGATTATTAAATATGGCTGTCTGTAGGCAAGAAGATGGTGACTACTGGGTGGCATATGTTCTGTATCAAAAACTTGAGCTGATGTGGTCTATCCAATAGTTTTCTGAATCAGCACCCCAATTAACCCCAGGAACAGGCCTAAAAACAAAGACACAAAGATTTTTTTTTTGGGTTGGGCTGTGTTATTATCCGCAGAAACAATGGTGAGGCAGCGGACATATTTGGATTTTTTGGGGTGCTGATTGAGAAAATTGCATTGGATGGACCACATCAGCTCTAGTTTCTGATACAGAACATATGCCATCCAGTAGTCGCCATCTGCTCATCCACAGAAAACCGTATCTAGACCTGATGTGGTCTATCCAGTGCAATTTTCTAAATCAGCACCCCAAAAAAACCAATAATTAAATCGAATCTAAATCTAAATCGAAGATCCCCAAGGTCATCTGGTGAGGCCCTGCTCTCGGTCCCGCCTGCCTCACAAGCGCGGCTGGTGGGAACGAGGGACAGGGCCTTCTCGGTGGTGGCTCCCTGGCTGTGGAACATCCTCCCCAAAGATATACGGCAAGCCCCAACCCTTTCGAGTTTTAGAAAAGCCTTAAAAACATGGCTATGTGCTCAGGCTTTTAACGAATAAACGACAAAGACGACCCAGACTGATGTATGGATAAAGCACGAGGATATTGGATGAACGGATTTTAACCATATTTATTTATTTATTTATTTGCTAAATTTATATGCCGCCCTTCTCACTTCGAAGGGGACTCAAAGCGGCTTACAAATTAAATTTACATACAATATTATATTAGCATAGTACAATACTGGTAATAAGTTATTATATTGTACTGTATCAATATATTGCAATATTGTTAGTAATATTACATGTAAAATATAATACATAATTAATATTATTATATTGTATTACAGTAGAGTCTCACTTATCCAAGCCAAATGGGCCAGCAGAAGCTTGGATGAGCGAATATCTTGGATAATAAGGAGGGATTAAGGAAAAGCCTATTAAACATCAAATTAGGTTATGATATTACAAATTAAGCACCAAAACATCATGTCATACAACAAATTGACAGAAAAAGTAGTTCAATACATGGTAATGTTATGTTATAATTACTGTATTTACGAATTTAGCACCAAAATATCATGATATATTGAAAACATTGACTACCAAAATGGCTTGGATAATCCAGAGGCTTGGATAAGCGAGGCTTGGATAAGTGAGACTCTACTGTATTAGTATTATATCGCATTACAATATAATATTATGAATATTATATGTATATACAATATGTTATAATTATTATATATTATTGTAAATTATATTGTGTGTGTGTATATATATATATATATATACACACACACAGACACATATATATGTTTTATATTTTATACTGTATTTAACTATTTGTATAGACTTTATATGCTGTTTGTTTTAATGATGTGTCAGCATTGAATTGTTGCCAATTGTACTGAGTCCTTTCGGGTGAGAAGGGCGGGATAGAAATATTGGAAATAAATAAATAAATAAACGTTGACCAAGAACAGATTCATAAGCCTTTTGATATTAATGTTGGAAAGTGTTCCCTGGTTAAAGAAAAGATTGGGAACCACGGATATAGACAGATCTAGCTCAGGGATGGGCCAACTTGGGCCCTCCCTGCAGGTGTTTTGGACTTCAACTCCCACAATTCCTAACACCTGGAGGGAAGGCTGAAGTAGGCCCATGCCTGGGCTAGATCTATCTTCTGCGGCCTATGCAAAGGCTTCGGACCTGAGGAGGGCGAGGAAGGCGGCGGGCTCGACGTCGGGCAGCTCGATCTCGGCGGAGGTGGTGGCCATCCCCCCGTTGAACATGGCGTCGAAGACGGCGCTGCCGGCGGCCAGGACGAAGCGGTGGGCGGGGATGCGCTGCTGGGCCGGGCCGGGCGCCCCCACCGGGCCCCCTCCCCCTCCTCGCGGCCCTGCTTTGCCCACCACGAAGCGCACGTCGCTGAGCAGCTCGTTGGCGAAGAGGAAGGCGAAGCGCTCCCGCAGCGACCGCTTCGTGGCCTGCCAGTTGTACACCGGCTCCCGCTGCACCACCACCGGCGACGACGAGGCCGAGGACGACGAGGAGGAGGCCGCTCCCGCTTCAGGCCCCGCCGCTGCTGACGGTGCCTCAGGGCCGCCCGCGGCCGCCATTGTGATCCCTCCG
Organism: Anolis carolinensis; assembly: GCF_035594765.1. NCBI lineage: Eukaryota > Metazoa > Chordata > Lepidosauria > Squamata > Anolidae > Anolis > Anolis carolinensis. Next base: position 14,417,013 of record NW_026943822.1, on the reverse strand, counting down.
CCTCTTCAGTACTGGCGCAGGCGCACTAGCCACCGACTGGCTCACAATGGCCGTGTCTGCGCAGGCGCGCCGGGCTCTTTGGGTTTTGGGATGGGGCTTAGCGTAACCAAAGATCTAAAAACTCCAGAAGCACCCGACTATTATTAAGGAACTAGTTTAGGCATGGGCCAACTTGGGCCCTCCCTCCAGGTGTTTTGGACTGCAACTCCCACCATTCCTAACAGCCTCAGGCCCTTTCTTTTCCCCTATTGGATAAACACAGCTGTCTATTCTAAACAATGTAATGAGCTATATAAAACACAATAATAATAATAATAATAATAATAATAATAATAATAATAATAATAATAATAATACCATTGATCATATCCTCAGCTGCTGTAAGAAAATCGCACAGACAGACTACAAACAGAGGCACAACTATGTGGCCCAAATGATTCATTGGAACTTATGCCTCAAGTACAACCTTCCAGCAGTAAAGAACTGGTGGGATCACAAACCTGCAAAAGTATTGGAAAATGAGCACGCAAAGATACTGTGGGACTTCCGAATCCAGACTGACAAAGTTCTGGAACACAACACACCAGACATCACAGTTGTGGAAAAGAACAAGGTTTGGATCATTGATGTTGCCATCCCAGGTGACAGTTGCATTGACGAAAAACAACAGGAAAAACTCAGCCGCTATCAGGACCTCAAGATTGAACTTCAAAGACTCTGGCAGAAACCAGTACAGGTGGTCCCGGTGGTGATGGGCACACTGGGTGCTGTGCCAAAAGATCTCAGCCGGCATTTGGAAACAATAGACATTGACAAAATCACCATCTGCCAACTGCAAAAGGCCACCCTACTGGGATCTGCACGCATCATCAGAAAATACATCACACAGTCCTAGACACTTGGGAAGTGTTCGACTTGTGGTTTTGCGAAACGAAATCCAGCATATCTATCTTGTTTGCTGTGCCATACAACGTCGTTGTGTTGATAATAATAATAATAATAATTATTATTATTATTCATTGGAACTTATGCCTCAAGTACCACCTCCCTGCAGTAAAGAACTGGTGGGATCACAAACCTAAAAGGTTGTGGAATAATTCATTGGAACTTATGCCTCAAGTACCAGCTTCCTGCAGTAAAGAACTGATGGGATCACAAAGGTTGTGGAAAATGAACACGCAAAGATACTGTGGGACTTCTGAATCCAGACTGAGAAAGTTCTGGAACACAACAAACCAGACATCACAGTTGTGGAAAAGAAAAAGGTTTGGATCATTGATGTTGCTGAACATGCTGAACAAGTCCAAAACACCTGGAGGGCCGAAGTTTGCCCATGCCTGCTCTATAAGATATCCCTTGAAAGACTATGCTCAAACAAATTCAGACTGAACATGCTGGATTTCATATCACAAAATCACAAGTCGAACACTTCCCAAGTGTCTAGGACTGTGTGATGTATTTTCGGATGATGCGCACAGATCCCAGTAGGGTGACCTTTTGCAGTTGACAGATCGTAATTTTGTCAATGTCTATTGTTTCCAAATGCCGGCTGAGATCTTTTGGCACGGCACCCAGTGTGCCCATCACCACCAGGACCACCTGCACTGGTATCTGCCAGAGTCTTTGAAGTTCAGTCTTGAGGTCCTGATAGCGGCTGAGTTTTTCCTGTTGTTTTTAGTCAATGCGACTGTCACCTGGGATGGCAACATCAATGATCCAAACCTTTTTCTTTTCCACAACTGTGATGTCTGGTGTGTTGTGTTCCAGAACTTTGTCAGTCTGGATTCGGAAGACCCACAGTATATCCCACAGTATTAGTTTATTATTATTATTATTATGACCTTGGAGGTGTCTACGGACAAGCTCTTTGGCTTAGAAATGGAGGTGAGCACCAACCCACAGAGTCAGACATGACTGGACTTAACGTTAGGGGAAACCTTTACCTTTACAGGATTACCTGGACAGAGCGTGGTTTGTGGTGGACAGGTGTTCAGAGCTGTAGTGCAACAATAGGACCCTTCCACAAAGCCATAGAACAGGGGTCCACAAACTTTTAAAGTGGAGGGCCGGTTCATGGTCCCTCAGATCATTGAGGGGCTAAATTATCATTTGAAAAAAAAATGAACAAATTCCTATGCACACTGCACATGTCTTATTTGTAGTGCAAAAAAAACCCCAACAACATTTATTTCTTTATTTATTTGCTACATTTATACTCAACCCTCTCTCACCCCGAAGAGGACTCAGAGCGGCTTACAAGTTGTATGTACATACAATATATTATATTATTAGCATAGCCCAATATTAGCATTATATATTACTATATTGTACTATACCAACATACCATATTATTATTAGTAATATTACATTTAATATATAATATATAATTAATATTATTATATTATACAGTATTATTACATTGTATTTTTATTATTAGCCGCCCTGAGTCCCCTACTAGGTGAGAAGGGCAGGGTAGAAATACTGTAATAAATAAATAAATCTTATATTGTATTACATTGTAATATTATTATCGATATTATATGTATACACAGCCTGGACACAGTATATTATTTGAGAACACAAAAATGCTGGACCATTCCAACAACTATCATGTCAGACTACACAGAGAAGCCATTGAAATCCACAAGCATGTGGACAACTTCAACAGAAAGGAAGAAACCATGAAAATGAACAAAATCTGGCTACCAGTATTACAAAACTCCAAAATCAAAACAGTAGATGGGAACCAAAACTCTGAGGGTTTGACTGACAAAGGATGCCCCCAGGCAAGAGACAAAAACACCTCCAATGCTGATTAGGGTGATTAACCTAAACATTAATGCTGGCTCCCAGTGACAAAGGACCCTTGTCACACCCCAGACTCTACACAGATATATATATTCTTTCCCTTCCTTACTTAGTTTATCCATACCTCACAACCTCTGAGGATGCCTGCCATAATTGTGGGCGAAACGTCAGGAGAGAATGCTTCTGGAACATGGCTACACAGCCCGAAAGACATACAACAACCCTGTCATCCCGGCCATGAAAGCCTTCGACAACACAATATATTATATTATTACCATAGCACAATATTACCGTGTTTCCCCGAAAATAAGACAGTGTCTTATATTATTTTTTGCTCCCAAAGATGTGCTAGGTCTTATTTTAGGGGATGTCTTATTTTTCCATGAAGAAAACATTATTGTTGAACAAAAAAAGGAACATTTATTATATACTGTACAGTAGTTGTCATCACAAACCAACATAACCAAACCAGACAAACTATGACTCCTGTCAAGAATTTCTTGTTACTACTGTATAAATATAAATAATATAACATTTTAATGTATTATTTCCATGTACAACTGGTATGTACATTTACCGATCCTGCAAGTTCTGGTGTTTTTGGCGGGCGCCGGGCATGCTTCCAAACAAAAACTTTGCTAGGTCTTACTTTTGGGGGAGGCCTTATATTTAGCAATTCAGCAAAACCTCTACTAGGTTTCATTTTCTGGGGATGTCTTATTTTCGGGGAAACAGGGTAGTAAATGAATGAACAATACAATATTTAAAAATAAAAACAATTTTAACCAACATAAACCTATCAGGATTTCAATGGGAAGTGTGGGCCTGCTTCTGCCCAATGAGATAGTCAAGTTAAGTAGGATTGTTGTTGTTGTGTGCCTTCAAGTCATTTCAGACGAAGTCTAAAACTGAGGATGGGGGCCAGGTCAATGACCTCGGAGGGCCGCATCCGGCCACCGGGCCTTAGTTTGGGGAACCCTGCCATAGAACCTAGAACAGGGGTCCCCAAACTAAGGCCCGGGGGCCGGATGCGGACCATCGAAGCCATTTATCCGGCCCCCATGGCACAAGGGCTGAAGGGGGTTGGACTAAATGACCCAAGGGTTCTCTTCTTCTCTTACAACCATTATTATTATTATTATTATTATTATTATTATTATTATTATTATTAATAACATTAAGGCTGGGTGGCCATCTGTCAGGGGTGCTTTGCTTGTGCTTTTGGTCCGCAGAGGCAGAAGAGGGTTGGACAAAATGGCCCAAGGGGTCTCTTCCAACCCTCTTTTTTATTATTATTATTATTATTATTATTATTATTATTATTAATAACATTAAGGCTGGGTGGCCATCTGTCAGGGGTGCTTTGCTTGTGCTTTTGGTCCGCAGAGGCAGAAGAGGGTTGGACAAAATGGCCCAAGGGGTCTCTTCCAACCCTCTTTATTATTATTATTATTATTATTATTATTATTATTATTATTTATTAACATTGAGGCTGGGTGGCCATCTGTCAGGGGTGTTTTGCTTGTGCTTTCGGTGCACAAAGGCAGAAGGGGATTGGACTCAATGGCCCAAAGGGTCTCTTCCAACCCTCTTTTTTATTATTATTGCTGTTGTTATTACTGTTGTTGTTATTATTATTATTATTATTTATTAACATTGAGGCTGGGTGGCCATCTGTCAGGGGTGCTTTGCTTGTGCTTTCGGTGCACAAAGGCAGAAGGGGATTGGACTCAATGGCCCAAAGGGTCTCTTCCAACCCTCTTTTTTATTATTATTGCTGTTGTTATTACTGTTGTTGTTATTATTATTATTATTATTTATTTATTAACATTGAGGCTGGGTGGCCATCTGTCAGGGGTGCTTTGCTTGTGCTTTCGGTGCACAAAGGCAGAAGGGGATTGGACTCAATGGCCCAAAGGGTCTCTTCCAACCCTCTTTTTTATTATTATTGCTGTTGTTATTACTGTTGTTATTATTATTATTATTATTATTATTATTAACATTGAGGCTGGGTGGCCATCTGTCAGGGGTGCTTTGCTTGTGCTTTCGGTGCACAAAGGCAGAAGGGGATTGGACTCAATGGCCCAAAGGGTCTCTTCCAACTCTCTTTTTATTATTATTGGTGTTATTATTATTATTATTATTATTATTATTATTATTATTATTATTATTAATTATTATTAATTATTATTATTATTGTTCGGTGGCCAACTATAGTCCGGCCCTCCAATGGTCTGAAGGATTGTGAACTGGCCCCCTGTTTAAAAAGTTTGGGGACCCCTGACCTAGAATATCAAGGCAGGAAATCCCACAATGTCTGAGTTCCTCTTTGGGGTAAGAAGGGTGGGGTAGAAGAACAGAAAGTAATTCAACAAAGTAACACAATTGAGTTTCAACAGGAACTGACTGTGCTCCACTTGGAATAAAGAGCAAGGGGTGGGGGCTCGCTCTCCCTCGCCCCTCCCTCCTTCCAATAGAGAGAGAGAGAGAGAGAGAGCAGGAGGAAGGGAAGAAGAGAAGGAGCCTGACAGCGGCCAGGATGAGTGCTTCAGCAGCCACCGGGGTCTTCGTCTTGTCTCTCGGTGCCATCCCGGTCACTTACCTTTTCAATGCCTTGTCGGCCAGCAGCAGGTAAGCAAGGGAGCAACACTTTGGAAAGAGGGCAGCTGGGGTCACCAACAACATCCTCAGGATTGATGTAAAGCAGGCATGGGCAAACTTTGGCCCTCCAGGTGTTTTGGACTTCAACTCCCACCATTCCTAACAGCCGGTAGGCTGTTAGGAATGGTGGGAGTTGAAGTCCAAAACACCTGGAGGGCCAAAGTTTGCCCATGCCTGCTCTATAAGATATCCCGTGAAAGGCTATGCTCTCGCAGTGTTGCACAGTGTTATTACAAGCCAGTGTGACATTAACACCATGTAATCTGAGCAAAATACTGTCAGCTACAGTCAAATTATTTTGCTGGTGTGGCTCCAACCTCAGTCAATGGCCTGAGTTTAATGGGAGGAAAAAAAAAGAATACAGTTGGACAAGGATAACTAGGAATGAGTAGAACCCCAGGTTTGCCATGACTTGAAGGCACAGAGTTCGAACAACAGAGCGCATAGGTAAAGGTTTCCCCCTGACGTTAAGTCCAGTCGTGTCCGACTCTGAGGGTTGGCGCTCATCTCCTTTCTCCCTGCCATAGAGTTTTTTCAGATTACATTATAATTGTATCATGATTCCATACAGCCACAACCCAATCCTATACAATCTTGGGATCTGGAGTTGGCAGGTGAGGCCCTGCTGCATGATGGCTAGGTAAAGGTAAAGGTTTCCCCCTGACGTTAAGTCCAGTCGTGTCCGACTCTGGGGGTTGGTGCTCAACTCCATTTCTAAGCCAAAGAGCCGGCGTTGTCCGTAGACACCTCCAAGGTCATGTGGCCGGCATGACTGCATGGAGCACCATTACCTTTCCGCCGGAGTAGTATGTATTGATCTACTCACATTTGCATGTTTTCGAACTGCTAGGTTGGCAGAAGCTGGGGCTAACAGCGGGAGCTCATCCCGTTCCCCAGATTCGAACTGCCGACCTTTCGGTCAGCAAGTTCAGTGGTTTAACCCACTATGCCACTGGGGACTCTCCGCAACAGTGCATAGAATAGATCTGCCACAGATTGATCCACTCTTGGAAGGGTGTTGCTTTGGGCGACCTGCTGAAACAATGAGGTCCCATCTACATTGCCATATAAAATAATAATAATAATAATAATAATAATAAGTTTATTTATATCCCGCCTCCATCTCCCCTGAAGGGGACTCGGGGCGGCTTACAGCGAAATCAAAATACAAAATAAAATCCAGATTATCTGTTTTGACCTGGACTATATGGCAGTATAGACACATATAATCCCTTTCCAAGCAGATAAACTGGATTATCGGCTTTGATACGGAGCAATGGGTTAAATCCTTGTGCCAGCTGGACTGCTGATCTGAAGGTTTGATTGGTGATCTGAATGTTGCTGATTCGAACCCGCAAGATGGGGTGAGCTCCCTTCTGTCAGCTCTAGCTTTCAGGGACATGAGAGAAGCCTCCTAGCAGAATGGTAACATATCTGGGCATCCACTCGGCAATGTCTCTGTAGATGGCCAATTCTCTCACACCAGAAGCGACATATAATTCAGTTCAAATCAGATAATCTGGATTATCTTCTTTAATAATCCGCATTATATGGCAGTGTAGATCCATCCTGGGACAAACCCAGGTTCCTTTTAGCTCTACTGCTTTCAACCAAATCTCCTCTAAAATATGCCCAGGTCTGGTCCCAAATCCATGGAGATCTGTAGCATTTGCTGGCTTTAATTTTAGACATGGACTTGCATTAAAGTTAGCCTTGGGGACACTTTTGGATGCCTAAACGTTTTAGGATTTCCAGTCCCATTATCCACACAGTGTAAGTGAAACTCATGAGTGAAGAATATAGCAATGAAACAAAATCAATAATATTGTCGAGGGATTTCATGGCCGGAATCACTGGGTTGCTGTGAGTTTTCCGGACTGTATGGCCATGTTCCAAAATCATTCTCTCCTGATGTTTCGCTCACATCTATGGCAGGCATCCTCAGAGGTTGTGAGATATACAGTAGAGTCTCACTTATCCAACATAAACGGGCTGGCAGAATGTTGGATAAGTGAATATGTTGGATAATAAGGAGGGATTAAGGAAAAGCCTATTAAACATCAAATTAGGTTATGATTTTACAAATTAAGCACCAAAACATCATGTTATACAACAAATTTGACAGAAAAACTAGTTCAATATTCAGTAATGCTATGTAGTAATTACTGTATTTATGAATTTAGCACCAAAATATCATGATGTATTGAAAACATTGACTACAAAAATGCGTTGGATAATCCAGAACGTTGGATAAGCGAGTGTTGGATAAGTGAGACTCTACTGTATTAGAAACTAGGCAGGTGAAGTTTATATATCTGTGGAAGGTCCAGTGTGGCAGAAGAACTCTTGCCTGTTGGAGGCAAATGTGAATGTTGCAATTAATCACCTTGATTAGCATTGAAAAGCCTTGCAATTTCAAAGCCTGGCTCATTCCTGCCTGGGGGAATCCTTTGTTGCGAAGTGTTAATAATGAATTTATCTGGCTTTTTTCCTACTGCGTGTTCAGCCCGCTTGCTCCTATATTTGGGCATTAAGTGTTGCATTTTGTGTTCCGTATATGTGGGACATGCCAAACAGTCTTTTTTTCCAGTGCCATGTGCGGACACCGCCTCTGGGGAGGACCCCGTGAGCAAATAGTGGAGAGAGAGAAGGCACAGTTCTTTGTGTTGCTTGCATAAGTTGAGGTCATATTTTTAGAAGCTGTTCTCTTCCTGCCTGCGAGGGACATTGTGTGGAGAGAATAACAACAATAGCTAACAGCTGCTTTCTACAGAGGAAGTGCCAGGGCATTCAGTTATCAAAGACAAGTGCCAGGGGCCTGGCTAATTTAGAAGAAGTCATATGCCTTCTGACCTGGAAACCGATATCCTTTAACCTAAGCGAGGAGCAAACTGGCTGCCAGGTCCCTGACAAGGATGGGCATCACGGGGCGCCTTCCAGGACCCATCCTCAATACTCTGTGTGATTTCAATGCCTCTCTCTAAACCTGTTCCTCTTCCTCTTTGTTGCTTCTGCCTGTGCACGCACTCTCTCCAGTCCTATGAGCTGCAGGAAAAATGAAGAATATTGCAACTGTCTCCATTTCAACCTCTCCACCCCTAAACCTCTGAGGATGCCTGCCATAGATGTGGGCGAAACGTCAGGAGAGAATGCTTCTAGAATATGGCCATATTTATTTATTTATTTACAGTATTTATATTCCGCCCTTCTCACCCCGAAGGGGACTCAGGGCGGATTACAATGAACACATATATGGCAAACATTCAATGCCAACAGACAAACAACATACAGTATAGACAGACACAGAGACATTTAACATTTTTCCAGCTTCACGATTCCGGCCACAGGGGGAGCTGTTGCTTCACTGTCCACTAGTGGCTGTGCTTCCTCATTCCTTTCCTCGTATTTTGCTGGCAGTTTTATCTATATATATAAAAGAGTGATGGCATCAGGGCAGCGGACAAAACAACAAAACTACAGGCCCCCCAACCTCGAAATTTGACAACACAACCCATCATTCATGGCTCTAGGTTGATACAACAAAAAGAAAGGAAAAATAAAGTCCTAATTACAGGGAGAAGAATAATAGTTTTTATCCAATTGCTGCCAGTTTGAAGGCTAAGCTCCGCCCACTTGGTCTCCTAGCAACCCACTCAGCCCAGGGGACCCTTTACCTTAACTACCACCAATTCCTCAATACTTTATTTCCCATACCACCATACTTTGCCACAGCAATGCGTGGCTGGGCACAGCTAGTGTTGTTATAAATTAGTTAAATTAGCCTCCCGCATAAAGCATACGTAAATTTCCCTACTTGACAGATGCAACTGTCTTTCGGGGCTGCATAGGTCAACAGCAAGCCGGGCTATTTAATGGTCGGGGGCTTAACCCGACTCGGGCTTTGAACTCATGACCTCTCGGTCAGTAGTGATTTATTGCAGCTGGTTACTAGCCAGCTGCGCCACAGCCCGGCCCAGAAGACTCACAACAACCCAGTGATTCCAGCCATGAAAGCCTTAGACAACACATAGTTTCCATTTCCCTTTCTTTCTTATTCTGGATCTGGACAGTAGTATTGCTTGGTATATAGCGGGAGAAGAACTTGGAAAGAATGAGTTACACACCAGATAGAATTGTAGAATTAGTAGAGACTCCAGTCCAAACCCCTTCTGCCACTGCCAAACATCTCTTAGCACCAGGAAGTTTTTCCTGATGTTTTACCGTATATACCCGAGTATAAGCCGACCCAAATATAAGCCGAGGCACCTAATTTTACCACAAAAAAACTGGGAAAACATTGACTCCAGTATAAGCCAAGGGTGGTAAATTTCAGAAAAAAATATACCAATAAATAAAATTAGGGAGCCCCGGTGGCGAAGTGTGTTAAAGCACTGAGCTGCTGAACTTGCAGACAGAAAGGTCCCAGGTTCAAATCCTGGATGTGGAGTGAGCACCTGCTGTTAGCTCCAGCTTCTGCCAACCTAGCAGTTCGAAAACATGCCAATGTGAGTAGATTAATAGGTACCGCTCCGACGGGAAGGTAACGGCGCTCCATGCAGTCATGCTGCCCACATGACCTTGGAGGTGTCTACGGACAACGCCGGCTCTTCGGCTTAGAAATGGAGATGAGCACCAACCCTCAGAGTCAGACACGGCTGGACTTAATGTCAGGGGAAAACATTTACCTTTTACTGCCATATAATCCAGATGATCCAAATACATGATTCCCATTATCTGCTTTGATTATCTTGATTATATGAGTCTACACTGCCACATAATCTGGGATAAGGCCATAATCTGGGATCAGATCCTGGGATGTAGGGCAGTAGCAAAAGGCGCAGTTTGGCACCGGGGCTCAATGCTACGAAACCATGGGAGTTGTAACTTTACTTAACATCAGGGGAAAACCTTTACCTTTACCTTACCAATAAAATTACATTAATTGAGCCATCAGTAGGTTAAATGTTTTTGAATATTTACATAAAGCTCAAATGTAAGATAAGACTGTCCAACTCTGATCAAATCATTATTTTCATCTTCAATGTAAATGTGCTTATGTATCCTTTTAATAATAATAATAGAGTAAAATAATATATGTAATAATAATAATAATAATAAATACAGGAAAATAATACATGTAATAATAAATAGAGTAAAATAATAAATGCAATAATAATAAGAAGATCAGAGTGAAATAATAAATGTATTATTAATAATAATAAAAATAGAGTAAAATAAATGCAATAGTAACAACAATAATAGAGAAAAATAATAAATGTAATACAGTAATACAGTAATACCAGTAATAATAGAGAAAAATAATAAATGTACCATATATATAGCATTACTGCGTATTGAACTCCTTTTTCTGTCAAATTTGTTGTAAAACATGATGTTTTGGTGCTTAATTTGTAAAATCATAACCTAATTTGCTGTTTAATAGGCTTTTCCTTAATCTCTCATTATCCAACATATTCGCTTATCCAACATTCTGCCGGCCCGTTTATGTTGTATAAGCGAGACTCTACCGTACCTCTATCTGTTGTCTGTCCTGTCTGTCCTGTCTGTCTGTTGTCTGTCCAGGGTGAGAAGGACGGAATATAAATGTTGTAAATAAATAAATAATAAATATATTTCCCCCTATCTCTTTTCTCTGGTTTTATTCAATGCAGCTCCTGGCTGATTGTAATGTTTGGATCGTTGATTCTGCTCTTAGTAGGTGTAGCAGCGCGATTTTTGGTGAAAAGAAAGCCACCGCGAGACCCACTATTTTATGGTATGTATGTTGCAGACAAGTGAAATAGGAGCAACTTATAAAGAGCTGCTACTGTATATGAGAGTATTCTGTGACTCAACGTAGTGGACAAACATAGGACTGAATTTTATTGCTAGCTTCTACTAGACTCATTGAATCAATGGGATTTATTTATATATTGATTTACCCACCTACAATTGATTCAGTAAGAAAGATCTTGGGCTATGTACTCTCCAACTTCTTCTTTCATCTAATAGACAATTAGACAAAAGTCTAGTTTTTTTTAAGTACGAGCATGCAATGCATAAATCATAGGCTATATCATGCATGGGCAAACTTCAGCCCTCCCACAATTCCTAATAGTTTGCTTTCTAGCTGAATAGTCTTTCAGAAGTGTAAATCTTCTAAAAAGCAGACATAATTCAACGTGTAGTCCAGGGGTCCCCAAACTAAGGCCGGGGGGCCGGATGCGGCCCTCCAAGGTAATTTACCTGGCCCTCGCCCTCATTTATAATATAATATTTTATATCAGTTTTAATAATATAATATATTGTATATACATATAATATTTATAATAATATTATCATTTTATATAATACAATACTAACAATAATATCATATAATAATATTAATTATCTATATATATAAAAGAGTGATGGCATCACGGCAGCGGACAAAACAACAAAACTAAACATCCCACAACCTTGAAAATTGACAGCACAACCCCTCATCCATGCCTCTAGGTTGATACAACAAAAAGAAAAGAAAAATGAAGTCCTAATTAGAGGGAGAGGAATAATTGTTTTTATCCAATTGCTGCCAATTAGAAGGCTAAGCGTGGTCTCCTAAGCAACCCACTCAGCCCAGGGGACCCTTTACCTTAACTACCACCAATTCCTCAATACTTTATTTCCCATACCACCATACTTCGCCACAGCAACGCGTGGCCGGGCACAGCTAGTATGTTATATATTACATATGATATTACAGTATAGTGGTATAGTTCAATATAGTATAATGCTAATATTGTGCTATGCTAATAATATAATATATTGTATGTACATACAGCTGCTCTGAGTTCCCTTCGGGGTGAGAAGGGTGGGATATAAATGTAGTAAATAAATGTAGTAAATGATTTTGGACTTAAATAAATAATTCTGGACTTAGGCTCGCCCAAAGTCTGAAATGACTTGAAGACACAGAACAACAACAACAACAACAACAACCCTAATTAACCTGACTATCTCATTGGCCAGAAGCAGGCCCACACTTCCTATTGAAATCCTGATAGGTTTATGTTGGTTAAAATTATTTTCATTTTTAAATATTGTATTGTTCTTTCATTGTTATTGTTGTTGTTTTGCACTACAAATAAGATATGTGCAGTGTGCATAGGAATTTGTTCGGTTTTTCCCCCCCAAATGATAATTCGGCCCCTCAACAGTCCGAAGGATTGTGGACCAGCCCTCTGCTTTAAAAGTTTGAGGACCCCTGGTGTAGTCAATGAAGTGTACTAATAACATCTTTTCTTTCCATATTGCTGCAGTCTATGCCGTGTTTGCTTTCACCAGCATTGTGAACTTAATCATCGGCCTCGAACATGATGGAATAATAGAGGGATTCATGACACATTACTTGAAAGAGGTACACGGCCATGCCTCCTGAATGCTTGGGGTGGGTGCGTATAGGTGGATTGCTGGGACTGTTCCTTGGCCAAATATGAACCAGGCCCTGGAGCTGTCAATCAAAGGAACAAAATCTATAACTCACAAGCCTAATTTTAGCACATCATGTCTTAAATTAGTTTCCCCAAAGGCTTGTATTGACTGCTCCCCAGATTCATGTTTTTGCATGTTTTCAAACTTCTAGGTTGGCAGAAGCTGGGGTTAACAATGGGAGCTCACCCTGTCCCGCAAATTCGAACCTTTCGGTCAACAGGTTCTGCAGCTTAGCAGGGTTTAATAATAATAATAATAATAATAATAATAATAATAATAATAATAATAATAATTTATTTATATACCGCTCCATCTTCTTGAGAGGACTCAGGGCGGTTTCCAACATAAAACAAAACATTCAACTGTCAGAAGGACACCATACAACAAGGTTAAACATAATAAACGTAACAAAAAAAATTCTACTGAATTCTATGTAAAATCATAACCTAATTTGATGTTTAATATTATTATAATTGTATATTTATATTACATGCAATATTACTAATAATATTGCGATATAGTTGTATAATATAATATATTGTATGTATATATACTTGTAAACCGCCCTGAGTCCCCTTCGGGGTGAGAAGGGCGGTATATAAATGTCGCAAATAAATAAATAATACATAAATAAAATTAATAGGCTTTTCCTTAATCCCTCCTTATTATCCAAGATATTCGCTTATCCAAGTTTCTGCCGGACCGTTTGGCTTGGATAAGTGAGACTCTACTGTATCTAATCCTTTTTCATGATGACGGTGATGATTATGGATCTCAGATAACAGGTTTTTTGGCAAGCTATAACTTGCCAAAGAAAGAACTCTTCTTATCTTTGTATCGCATGGATGTTGTCAGGTTTCTTCCTTCCTTCAAAGGTTGTTTTCAATCAGTCCTTCATCCCTGAAACAATCTCATTTGTCACTTGTTTTGTGTGGATTTCCCACAGGGCGAACCTTATCTGAACACTGCTTATGGCCATATGATCTGCTTTTGGGATGGCTCCGTCCATTATCTGATGTATCTCTTGATGGTCGCAGCAATTGCATGGGAGTAAGCTGGTTTTCTTTTTCTATCCTTTTTGACTTTGTGATGTTTGTTTCTCTTCCATGCTTTAAAACATCAACTCAAAATAGGTCTTCCAACTAAAGGAATATAAAATACCGTATATACTCGAGTATAAGCTGACCTGAATATAAGCCGAGGCACCTAATTTTACCCCCCCCCCCCCCAAAAAAAACTGGGAAAACATTGACTCCAGTATAAGCCGAGATACCAATAAAATTACATTAATTGAGGCATCAGTAGTTTAAATGTTTTTGAATCTTTACATCAAACTGTAATTTAAGATATGACTGTTCAACTCTGATTAAATCCTTATTTTTATCTGCTTCAATGTAAATGTGATTATGTATCCTTTTAATAATAATAGAGTGAAATAATAAATGTAATAATAATAATAAATGCAGTAAAATAATAAATTTAATAATCAATAGAGTACAATAATAAATGTATTAATAATAATAAAATAGAGTAAAATAAATGTAAAAGTAACAATAATAACAGAGAAATGATAAATGTAATAATAATAATTAATAGAGTAAAATAATAAATGTAACAATACCAATAATAATAGAGAAAAATAATAAATGTACCATATATACAGTAGAGTCTCACTTATCCAACACTCACTTATCCAATGTTCTGGATTATCCAACCTATTTTTGTAGTCAATGTTTTCAATATATCGTGATATTTTGGTGCTAAATTCATAAATACAGTATTTACAACATAACATTACTGCGTATTGAACTAGTTTTTCTGTCAAATTTGTTGTATAACATGATGTTTTGGTGCTTAATTTGTAAAATCATAACCTAATTTGATGTTTAATAGGCTTTTCCTTAATCTTGATTATTATGATTTTATGTTTGAAATGTATATTTTTAATTCATAATGTATTTTAATAGTTTTAACTGTTTTATGTGCTGTTTTATATTGGTTTGTATGGGCATCTAATTGTTGCCATTGTTGTAAGCCGCCCTGAGTCCCTTCGGGTGAGAAGGGCGGGATATAAATGTGAGAAATAATAAATAAATAAATAAATAAATAAATAATCCAAGATATTCGCTTATTCAAGGTTCTGCCGGCCCGTTTAGCTTGGATAAGTGAGACTCTACTGTATTAATAATAATAATAAAAATAGAGTAAAATAAATGTAAAAGTAACAACAATAATAGAGTAAAATGATAAATGTAATAATAATAATTAATAGAGTAAAATAATAAATGTAACAATACCAATAATAATAGAGAAAAATAATAAATATACCATATACAGTCGAGTCTTACTTATCCAACATTCGCTTATCCAACGTTCTGGATTATCCAATGCATTTTTGTAGTCAATGTTTTCAATACATCGTGATATTTTGGTGCTAAATTCGTAAATACAGTAATTACTACGTAGCATTACTGCATTTTGAATTACCTTTTCTGCCAAATTTGTTGTATAACATGAGGTTTTGGTGCTTAATTTGTAAAATCATAACCCATTTTGATGTTTAATAGGCTTCTCCTTAATCTCTCCTTATTATCCAACATATTCGCTTATCCAACGTTCTGCCGGCCCGTTTAGCTTGGATAAGTGAGACTCTACTGTATTAATAATAATAAAAATAGAGTAAAATAAATGTAAAAGTAACAACAATAATAGAGTAAAATGATAAATGTAATAATAATAGTGTAAAATAATAAATATAACAATACCAATAATAATAGAGAAAAATAATAAATATACCATATATACTTGAGTATAAGCCGACCTGAATATAAGCCCACCAGGACCCTCACCCGAGTACAAACCGAGGAGGTTTTTTTTCAGTCCTAAAAAAGGGCTGAAAAACTAGGCTTATACTCGAGTATATACAGTAACTTTTTTTGTTTACTTTTTATTGGGGGGAAAGTCTTGACAATTTGATGTTATTCCCTGCTCCTTGTTTGAATTAAAGCAATTATGTCCCATACTTTTTGGCCAGTGTCTTTGCAAGGAGCATCTGTGTTTGAATTCACATAGTGTGTACCTCTTTTAGCGTACACAAATGGTACATGACATTTGGATGCTTCCGTCGCAGGCAGAATTACCGGACTATTGGCCTCTATTGGCTGGGATCCATCCTGATGAGTGTCATGGTCTTTGTGCCAGGAAATATTGTGGGTAAGGCAACATCACTTCATTGACTTTGCTTAGTAGTCTTATTTTCAGGATCTTGCATAGATCTGATCACGAGGATGTCTTTGGTCACAACTTAAGTGCAATGCAGCGCATGGTTGCATGCGCCTCCTTCAAAATCCAATAAATGGTAGAAAAATCAAGCTCAACCCATAGGTTTTAATCTTATGCCTTAAATGCATGTAGATTGGTAACCTCTGTCTACAAGCAAGAATGGCATTTGTTATTTGCGTTAGCACTTAACTGTTAAAATAATATTTACAGAAGTGATGCCGGCCTGACATTATTCACAAACAAAAATAAATGTGTTGTTGAAGGCTTTCATGGCCGGGATCACAGAGTTGTTGTGAGTTTTCCAGGCTGTATGGCCATATTCCAGAAGCATTCTCTCGTGACGTTTCGCTCACATCTATGGCAGGCATCTTCGGAAGTTGTGAGGTATGTTGGAAACTAGGCAAGTGGAGTTTATATAATAATAATAATAATAATAATAACAATAACCCAAAATGCAGACTGTGCAAGGAAACCGACGAAACCATTGATCATATCCTCAGCTGCTGTAAGATCAATCTTCCCTGTGCCTCATCAGAGCACAGACTGAATTCCTTTTTTAAAACTCTGCACTTCTTCAACAAACCGGCAGTTGGCTCCGCCTATTTCTCCATGGCAACCAGCCTCTGAGTGCTGAGATGCAATAACTGTAATACTTACCCTTTTAAAACACAAACACACAATTAAACATAACATCTGTAAACCAAAAATTCATACTTCATTACAGAGCTCAATTCCAAGAAAGTGTTCATAAAACTAAATCCTTGGTTTTACTTTTTGCTGCCCATGGATTCAGGGAATTCAGACTTACTTCTGAGTAGACATGTGTCACTGTTGCTGTGTGCTGCTTTATTCCACAGACTGACCTGCTATTCGTATGTTTTGTTGCCAAACAGGAAAATATGGGACAAGAGTTTGTGCTGTGTCTTTGTTAAGCATCCCGTACATTTGCCTCCCAACATGGGCTGGATTCAAAATCTATAACCAACCTTCAACGACTGGGGACTCATCAGCCAAGGTACTTTATTCCTTTTAATTCTAATTATAGGTTAAGAAAACGCAGAGGGAAAATGAGAATGAAGTCAGAGCTGTGATAAGGCTGAAAAAGAATTTGATGGAGACGGCAGTGAGTCATTCTCTCCTCTCCCTCGTCGCTTGCCACCTCTGCTTCGTGTTCATGTCAGGTTGGCTCAGAGTCATTTCCCCAAACAACAGGAGATGTCTTGCCTTATTTTTAGCAAGATCTGGAGCTACTGCTTCAATGGGAGAGTGCTGCATTGATTCTCTGCAGGACTGCAGAGAGCGGCACTTTCCAACCCCTTCAGAGAAGCAGAGGGATACTTTTGGGATATTGAGCCCAAATAAGGCCCCTTCTGCATTGCCATGTAAAATCCAGGTTATATGCTTTGAAGTGGATTATATGGCAGTGTAGTCTCATACCCCCCCCCCCAAACCGGTGGCACAGTGTGTTAAAGTGCTGAGCTGCTGAACTTGCTGACTGAAAGGTCGCAGGTTCGAATCCTGGGAGCGGAGTGAACGCCTGCTGTTAGCCCAAGCTTCTGCCACCCTAGCAGTTCGAAAACATGCAAAAGTGAGTAGATCAATAGGTACAGCTCTGGTGGGAAGGTAACGGCGCTTCATGCAGTCATGCCGACCACATGACCTTGGAGGTGTCTACGGACAATGCCAGCTCTTTGATTTAGAAATGGAGATGAGCACCAATCCCCATAGTCGGACACTATGCCGTCACACCCAGGCACCTTTTAAAGCTTTAGGATGTGCTTCTTCCTTTGCCCAGGTGAACTGCAGGGGCCTTACTTAGAAGCTCTGGAAATCCCAGTAACCAAAGGCACTTCAAGTAGAATAATCAAACAAAAATTTATTTTCACAAAGTCCTTGGCAGACCTGGCATACGTAGTTAAGGTTGCAAATAAAAACAGTCAACTTATAAAACCTTGCAGATGTTCCTTTCTTGCTTTTCCCCTTTAGTTGCTGAGTTAATTTCCACCAAAGGCGAAGAGATCCTGAGATCCTCTTTACCCTAGCCCTGAGCTGCTATCAAAAAGGTCTATAACTATCTAAGCTCAAAGCTAGTTTTTGAGGCGAAGTTGGTAGGGCTTCTTCCAGTGGCAAAGAAATCCGGAGATGTTCTTTGCCCCAGTGCTAAGCTATTAAAAAGAACAGGTCTTTCCCCTATCTATGCTCGGCACTGGTTTTAAAGGCAGGTGAGTACTTACAATGGCCTTGTCAGAGTTGGCCTGGCTTGGCCACACAAGCACATCTAAGTTGTTTCTTCCTTCTGTCTAGAAGGCAAGAGGCTTCTCAAAATGGAGCCTTCTTTCCCCAGGAAAAGGGGCGGTCTCCAGGACAAGCCTATAGCAGCAAGGCTTTGCAAACTGGCTATAAACTCTGCTAATAGTTGAACTATCAGGTTGCTGCAGAATCTGCAACAGCCCTGGAAGAAATGCAAACAGGTGCTATTTGCTACCACTATGAGAAAATGGAAACCAGACCTCTGGGGGACGGAACAGACACGACTGGACTTAATGTCAGGGCAAAACATTTACCTTTACCCTAACCCTTTTCCTAGACTCATATAATCCAGTTAAAAGGAGATAATGTTGTTTATGTGATTTGATAATCTGGATTACATGGCAACATAGAAGGGACATTTATTGCATTCTGCTGCCAGTGTTATAAAGCACTTCTTCAAACAGAGTATAATTTGATGTGAAAAGGTCTGTGATGGGAGGAGATTCTTGTTTATAGTAATGGTGTTCCTTTGGCATGGTTTTTGTGTCCTGTTGTTGTTAGAGCTTTATCATGCTGGCTGTGAAATATCCTGACTTGGTTTGATTCCAGCCATTCTATTCAGCAGACCCAATCAGATAGCTATTTCCTGTTTATCAAGAGGAAAGTTTTGGAAGTTATAAAGTAAATCAGAACAGTCCCATTCTTGACAAACTTGAGCTGACTTTCTCACATAAGAAATGTTAGGGCATCAACAGTATCATTAGTGTTGTCAACAATGTTTATATAGCACCTAGGACGGATCTACACTGCTGTATATTCCAGTTTCTAATCCCAGAATATCTGCTTTGTATTGGATTATATAGCAGTGTAAACTCATATAATCCTCTTTCTCTAGGCCCCTTCTACACTGACATATGACATCCAGATTATCTGCTTTGAACTGGATTATATCATACTAGCTGTGCCCAGCCACGCGTTGCTGTGGCATTTTCTGGTGGTGTTGGTGAGAAATTGTTGCGGTAGTGCTGGTATTGAATGTCTGTTGTATGGTAGTCTTTATGTTTAGTATGCACACTGAAGTGGATTATATGGCAGCGTGGAGTCAAGATAATCCAGTTCAAAGCAGATAATATAAGATTCTAAATGGGTTATATAGCTGTGTGGAAGGGCCTTGAGTCTACACTGCCATATAATCCAGTTAAAATCTGATAATCTGTGGAAGAGGCCTAAGTGAGGCCTAACTGTGCCTGTCCCCTGGGCTGAGTAGGTTGCTAGGAGACCAAGTGGGGGGAGCTTAGCCTTCAAACTGGCAGCAATTGGATAAAAACAATTATTCCTCTCCCTCTAATTAGGACTTTATTTTTCTTTTCTTTTTGTTGTATCAACCTAGAGCCATGGATGATGGGTTGTGTTGTCAAATTTCGAGGTTGGGGGGCCTGTAGTTTTGTTGTTTTGTCCGCTGCCCTGATGCCATCACTCTTTTATATATATATAGATAGATAGATGTCAGTGTAGATAGGGCCTGACTCAACATTTGATTCACTGAGGCCCCTTGTACACTGCCATATAATCCACATCTGCTTTGAACTGGATTATGTGAATCTACACTGCCATAAAATCCAGTTCAAAGCAGATAATTTGGACTTTATATGGCAATTTAGAAGGAGTTTAAGTGTTTTCAGAACTGTGATCTCACTGCGGTGCTTGTAACATCCTGAACATAAACATTGCCTTGCTCCAAAACAACAACAGCAAGCTACCTTGTGACACCTTCAAAAGAATACAGATTTGTTGTTGCGTTGTTTTGTTATGAAATTAACTGGATGTTGTAATCCATAACAATGTAAGGTGCTATAAGAGTCTTTCTCCAGCAGCAGACTAACCCAGCTACCCCTCTGGAAATTGTATTTCAGGCCATTCAAAAAGTGCAACAAAAGAGACTTCTGAGAAGACCTCTAGACCTACTGCTGGCAATCTACTTTATCCTGGCGACGGGTTTTTGCCTGTTCAGAGGCATTGTAAGTTTTGTTTTTAACAGACCTTAATGATATCAAATGTTTAAAACTCTAAAATCGGGACAGTAAATAAAGAGCAACACTAAAAAAAAACAACAAAAAAGGGGAATTCCAGACAGGAAACAATCATGGGCAGCTAACACTTCCCAACAAAGGATTCCCCCAGCCAGGCTTTGAAGCTGTAAGGCTATTCAATACTAATCAAGGTGGCCAATGGTAACATTCACACTTGCCTCAAGCGGACTTCCACCCTGGACATTATTCCACGGATATATAAACCCCACCTGCCTAGTTTCCAACAGACCTCACAACCTCTGAGGATGCCTGCCATAGATGTGGGTGAAACAGCAGGAGAGCATGGCCATACAGCCCGGGAAAACTCGCAGCAACTCAGTGATTCCAGCCATTAAAGCCTTCGACAACACATCAAACGTTTAGTTTAAAAGCGATGTGAGTGCATTGAAAAATACATGCAATATATAGAGAAAAAATAGAATTGTGGCCTTCTTGTTTTTTTGGGGTTTTTTTGGATTGCAATACTCACTATCCCCAATGGCTTGCAGGGGCAGATGGGAGTTACTGTCATGAAATATCGAGGTTAGCAAATTCCCCGAGAGACCAGAGTCAGGCTCGATTTACACTGGTATATAATCCAGTTTCTGATTCCAGATTATCTGCTTTGAACTTGATTATATGAGTCTATTTCCATATAATACTTCCATTTTAATATATTGGGTTTATGGTTCCCGTCCCCTTGATCAGGTCATGTAAGTGTTATTTATTGCTATAATTGCATTATTTTACTTTGCTTAATGTGTTATTATGTTGTTATGTAATGTTTGTGTTGTTTTTATGATTGGAAACAGCCCTTGAGTCCCATCCGGGAGATAGGGCGGTATATAAATAAAGTATCATCATTATTATTTTATTATGACACAGCAAACAAGATAGACATGCTGGATTTCATATCACAAAATCACAAGTCGAACACTTCCCAAGTGTCTAGGACTGTATGATGTATTTTCGGATGATGCGTGCAGTTCCCAGCAGGGTGGCCTTTTGCAGCTGGCAGATCGTAATTTTGTCAATGTCTATTGTTTCCAAATGCCAGCTGAGATCTTTTGGCATGGCACCCAGTGTGCCGATCACCACTGGGACCACCTGCACTGGTTTCTGCCAGAGTCTTTGAAGTTCAATCTTGAGGTCCTCATAGCGGCTGAGTTTTTCCTGTTGCTTTTCGTCTATGCGACTGTCACTTGGGATAATAATAATAATAATAATAATAATAATAATAATAATAATAATAATAATAATTACAACTTTATTTTTATACCCCGCCCCATCTCCCCAATGGGGACTCGGAGCGGCTTACATGGGGACCAAGCCCGAAAACATACAAACAATTATACCAACAATAAAACATCAATATCAATAAAACCAATAAAACATCAATATCAATAAAACTCTTCGGGGAAGAGTACCGTCCAACTATGGGAGATGTCATACACTTCTACAGATGGCAACATGAATGATCCAAACCTTTTTCTTTTCCACAACTGTGAGGTCTGGTGTGTTGTGTTCCAGACCTTTGTCCGTCTGGATTCGGAAGTCCCACAGTATCTTTGCGTGCTCATTTTCCAATACTTTTGCTGGTTTGTGATCCCACCAGTTCTTTACTACTGGGAGGTGGTACTTGAGGCATAAGTTCCAATGGATCATTTGGGCCACGTAGTTGTGCCTCTGTTTGTAGTCTGTCTGTGCAATTTTCTTATAGCAGCTGAGGATATGATCAATGGTTTCATCGGTTTCCTTGCACAGTCTGCATTTTGGGTCATCAGCTGATTTTTCGATCTTGGCCTTAATTGCATTTGTCCTGATGTCTTGCTCCTGGGCTGCAAGGATCAGGCCTTCTGTCTCCTTCTTCAGGGTCCCATTTGTGAGCCAGAGCCAGGTCTTCTCCTTATTAGCTTTTCCTTCAATTTTGTCAAGGAACTTTCCATGCAATGTTTTGTTGTGCCAGCTGTCAGCTCTAGTTTGTAGTGCGGTTTTCTTGTACTGGTTTTTTGTCTGCTGTGCTTTGAGGAGTTTCTGATTTTTATATTATTATTATTATTATTATTATTATTATTATTATTATTATTATTATTATTATTATCATCCAATTCAAAGCACATCATCTGCGTTATCTGCCAGATGGGGTCTCAGAGGCCGCACCCCACCTTTTTCCGTACAGTCTGAGAAAATTGGTTCCTTTGCTTCCTTATCATATCCAGGAATCCCTTTGGGGACGAGTACCGTCCAACCATGGGAGATGTCATACACTTCTACAGAAACTGTCTCAATAATCTGTGGAGATAAAAACAACACAGCCCCATTCTGTACCTTAAAAATCTAATATTGTTATCATGATATGAGCTATAGCTATATCTAGGCACATGTCTGGATTATGGTACATGTTAAGTAAACAGATGCCGCCTTTTCTCTTCTCTTTCACTGGTCTTTGTTTGCAAGGTTGTCCGAATCAACATTAGGGCTTCACGGTGATGACTTGAACCAGTGGCTTCTAGATGCTTGCATTACATCAACTATCAGCCTAAATGCAACCTGATTTCCCTTTAGATTGCCTTGGACTGCCCAGCTGAGCTGTGCCGACTTTACAGCCAGCTCCACGAGCCATATATCAGAGATCCTTCTGCCTATCCCAAACTTCAGGTAAGCAGAGCGAGAAGTTAAATGTTGTGACTTTGCACAAAAACAGGGAGAGGAAGGACTGGTAAGACCACACTTTTCTGTGCTGTTGTTAGCTAAAGTCTTCTTTGGAACTGGGAGGAAGTTGGGTTGCTGTGAGTTTTCCAGGCTGTCTGGCCATGTTTCAGAAGCATTCTCTCCTGACGTTTCACCCACATCTATGGCAGGCATCCTCAGAGGTTGTGAGGTCTGTTGGAAACTAGGCAAGTGGGTTTATATGTCCTTGGAATGTCCAGGATGGGAAAAAGAACTCTTGTCTGTTTGAGGCAAGTGTGAATGTTGCAATTGGCGAGCTTGATTAGTATTTTTTTTAATTTTATTTATTGAAAAACGTATAACGTAAGTGATAAACATACATACATACCACTGTGCGGAAAGTATAGAATGATAACATAAGAATATAGATAGATAGATAGATAGATAGATAGATAGATAGATAGATAGATAGATAGATAGATATATAAATATATATATACACATACACATACATACACACACACACATATACACATACATATATATATCTAAAAAAGATACAGGAAGAGGGAAGAAGAAAAAGAACATAAAAGGGATAACAAAAAACGAAGAAAAGAAAGAAAAGAGAAAGAGAAAAGAATTAATAATAATAAGAAAAAAACCCCAAAACCCCCCAATAAAGATAAAATAAAAAGAAATGATAATCATAAAAAGAAGAAGATTAGGGCCTAAATTCCCCCTATGGATTTAACATCTATACATAAACAATACAATCATACTAAAATTGACTTCCTTCTATTGTGTGGTGCTTAGAAAACCGTTTTTTTTGTGCACAATGCACCTTTGTTTCCCTTATCTGCTTATTTTCTCTTAATTGTTTAGTCTGAGACAATCCTTTGTTCATTCTTCTCTGATTAGTATTGAATAGCCTTGCAGCTTCAAAGCATGGCTGCGTCCTGGCTGGGGGGAATTCTTTGTTGGGAGGTGTTAGCTGGCCCTGATTGTTTTCTGATTGGAATTCCTGTTTTTGAGTGTTGTTCTTTATTTACTGTCCTGGGAGTAAGTTTTTTTTTGTAGTTGCAGGGCAATGAGCTGGCAAACAGTCTGAATCCCTTTTCATTGCTATCCCATGCAGATGATTTTAATGTTTAGATAATTGATTTTAGTGTTTATGTATACAGTAGAGTCTCACTTATCCAAGCCTCGCTTATCCAAGTTTCTGGATTATCCAAGCCATTTTTGTAGTCAATGTTTTCAATATATCGTGATATTTTGGTGCTTAATTCATAAATACAGTAATTACAGCATAACATTACTGCGTATTGAACTACTTTTTCTGTCAAATTTGTTGTAAAACATGATGTTTTGGTGCTTAATTTGTAAAATCATAACCAAATTTGATGTTTAATAGGCTTTTCCTTAATGCCTCCTTATTATCCAAGATATTCGCTTATCCAACATTCTGCCGGCCCGTTTATGTTGGATAAGTGAGACTCTACTGTACATGTAATAATAATAAATACAGGAAAATAATACATGTAATAATAAATAGAGTAATATAATAAATGCAACAATACTGTAATAATAATAATAATAATAATAATAATAATAATAATAATAATAATAATAATTTTATTTTTATACCCCGCCCCATCTCCCTGAAGGGACTCGGGGCGGCTTACATGGGGCCAAGCCTGGGTGAAATAATCAGAGTGAAATAATAAATGTATTATTAATAATAATAAAATAGAGTAAAATAAATGTAATAGTAGCAAGCAACAATAACAGAGAATAATAATACATGTAATAATACCAATAATAATAGAGAAAAATAATAAATGTACCATATATTCTTGTGTATAAGCTGACCCAAATATAAGCCAACCAGGACACTCACCCGAGTATAAGCCGAGAGGGGCTTTTTCAGTCTTAAAAAGAGGGCTGAAAAACTAGGCTTATACTCAAGTATATACAGTATTTTATGCTACGTCATTGAATGTCTGCCATATATATGTTGTGCTCCACCCTGAGCCCCCTTCGGGGTGAGGAGGGTGGAATAGAAATGTTTTAAATAAATACATAAATAAATACGAATATAGAAAGCTAAACAGTATGGGTTCTTCACTAACATCTTTTCTAATGTCTAGATGCTGATTTATATGTTCTATTCGGTACCATACTACATGATCTCACTTTACGGCCTGCTTGTGCCTGGATGCTCCTGGATGCCTGACCTAAGCCTTATTCATGCTGGAGGATTAGCCCAGGTATTGCCAAAGGATCTTTATTTATTATGGGGCAGAACACAGTGGAAACCAAACTATTTAGGGAAAAGAGATCAGGAGTGCTGAAAACCATATTGAGTTTGTTTGTTGTTCTAACTGTCGTTTCTGTTTTCTATATTTTAAAACTGACCCTATGGAATCTCTTTATAAAATGAAAATTCTCAGAATTCCAATAATATTCAAGTAGGAAAGTAGAAAAAGAAAGATGAGGTTGGGAAAAAGGGTATTTAGTGGCTTCCATTCTTTCTCCACCTGTAAGATAATAGTTTAGCACTGTCAATGTAAAAACTAAATACAGTAGAGTCTCACTTATCCAACATAAACGGGCCAGCAGAATGTTGGATAATAAGGAGGCATTAAGGAAAAGCCTATTAAACATCAAATTAGGTTATGATTTTACAAATTAAGCACCAAAACATCATGTTATACAACAAATTTGACAGAAAAAGTAGTTCAATACACAGTAATGCTATGTAGTAATTACTATATTTACGAATTTAACACCAAAATATCACGATGTATTGAAAACATTGACTACAAAAATGCGTTGGATAATCCAAACGTTGGATAAGCGAGTGTTGGATAAGTGAGACTCTGCTGTATAAGTTCTTTCCCACTCGTAGCTTTAATATTTCTTAAGATAATTTTCTAAAGGTGACCAATCCGTCTTCTTTAATCCATTACCACAGTTTTCTTTTAATAACAATGTTAATTTATCCATATCTTTTATTTCCATTATTTTAATGATCCAATCATTCGTTTCAGGAATAGTATCCAACTTCCACTTTCTGGCGACAACTATTCTCGCCACTGTTGTTAAAAAAGTAAACAATTTATCTAAATTTCGATCTGCGAATAGTTCTAAATCAAACATACCCCGAAGGTAATATTCCGGTTTCATTGGAAAAGATTTTAATTTTTTTTTTTTTACATTCGGCTTGGATGTTTTTTCAAAAATTCGATGTTTTTTTGCATGTCCACCATAAATGGAAGAATGTACCTTCATTTGCCTTGCACTTCCAGCATTTATTGTCCATGTTCTGGTACATTCTTCCAAGTTTTGCTAGTGTCATGTACCAGTGGTGCATCATTTTCAAGTAATTTTCTTTTAAATCTATTGCGTACATATACTTTAGTTTCCTCAGCCAAATTTCTTCCCATTCTTTAATTTGTATTGGTCTTCCAATATTTCTTGCCCACGTTATCATGGAGTTATTAATTTGTTCTGTTTCGGTAGACCATTCAAGAAGTTTATTATATTGTTCCCCCACTTTTATATATATAAATTGTTTTCCTTTTTCTTCTTCTTCTTTTTTTCCCTTTTTAATAAAAAAATATTTTTTTTTAAAAAAAAAAGAATTCCAATAATATTCAGAGGGACTAAAAGTAGTCAAACTTCTTGTTCCGCCTTGATTACTCTGAGAACTTTGTTTACACCTTCCGAAATAAATAAATCCCCCAAATTTACCTTTTCGTTGGATTATGTCTCACACAAATATGTCCATACTTTCTGCTGTAAGTGTTTCTCTTCCCATAAAGGAGCACGATACATACTTTGTTTGCATCCCTTCTTCTTCCTGCAGACATATGTCTGAGATAGGAACTCTGGGCACAAACTGGTTAAATGCAAATGGAACTGGCAGTTGAAGCAGAGGATAACAGACAGAGACAAAAAGCCAAGGGACAATCCATAGTGCATTGCTGTTGCTTCTATCTTTAAATGTTTGTTTATGCTAAAAATATTCTTTGGCTCAGGAGTCTCCTCATTGTACATGTCCTTAGATGTCCCAGGCAATGGCAATGAACCTTCCTACCTGCCTTCTATGAAAAAAGGGGCAAATATCTCCTTTAGAGAATTAAATAAATGCGGAACTTCATGTTCATGTTTTAACAACCTTCGGCCAAATCCAAAATACCCTTGAGTGCGCTGATGCTGGAAGTCCATAGCGACCTGTTTGGCAATGCTGTCTAAAATACATCTGAGAGTTGTAATCACAAAAGAGCATTTCCAGGTTCAGGTCAGGAAAACTGAACATCAGAATAAATGCAACATGGGTACTGTTCCATTATCTGGGTGGAGACGGAGCCGTGGTGGCGCAATGGGTTAAACCCTTGTGCCGGCTGAACTGTTGACCTGAAGATTGGCGATTTGAATCTGTGAGATGGGGTGAGCTCCCATCTGCCAGCTCCAGCTTCCCATGCGGGGACATGAGAGAAGCCTCCTACAGGTTCAAAAGGAGATATCCACAAAGGGCACTGTCTATAAAATCTAAATTTATGTCTATTCCAAATTTTTATCAGACCGGCTCTGATATACAGTAGAGTCTCACTTATCCAACGTTCTGGATTATCCAACACATTTTTGGAGTCAATGTTTTCAATGCATTGTGATCGTTTGGTGCTAAATTCGTAAATACAGTAATTACTACATAGCATTAATGTGCAATGAACTACCTTTTCTGTCAAATTTGTTGTATAACGATGTTTTGGTGCTTAATTTGTAAAATCATAACTTAATTTGATGTTTAATAGGCTTTTCCTTAATGCCTCCTTATTATCCAACATATTCGCTTATCCAACATTCTGCCGGCCCGTTTTTGTTGGATAAGTGAGACTCTACTGTATATAGTTTGCTGTGTTATACTGTGTCTTTGTGTCAATAATAATGAAATAATAAAAATTAATAAGGATAGGAAAAGACCCCTTGGGCCATTTCGTATATATATATTGTTTGCTGTGTTATACTGTGTCTTTGTGTCAATAATAATAATAATAATAATAATAATAAGGATTGGAAAAGACCCCTTGGGCCATTTCGTATATATATATTGTTTGCTGTGTTATACTGTGTCTTTGTGTCAATAATAATAATAATAAGGATTGGAAAAGACCCCTTGGGCCATTTCGTCGAACCCCCTTTTGCCTTTGCGCACCAAAAAGCACTGCCAAAGCACCCCTTAATGATTAATTATTAATTAAATAATAATTAAAATACCATTATAAAGAAGCAGAGCTTTGGAAGGCGCACCACGGGGGCCGGATAAATGGCTTCAATGGGCCGCATGTGGCCCCAGGCCTTAGTTTGGGGACCCCTGTTCTAGGGGGTTAGACTGGATGGCCAGTGAAGTCTCTTCAACACTATGATTGTATATCTGAGAACTGTCTCACATTTACACATCTCCTTCTCCTGAACAGGCCCAGTTTTCACACATCGGTGCTTCCTTACATGCTAGGACGCCTTACATCTACAGAGTCCCCGAAGAAGGGAAAATGTGGTTTCTGGCACTCAACGTAACATACGGACTCCTTCCTCAGCTGTTGGCCTATAGATGTGTTCAGAAGCCAGAGTTTTTCTTGAAAGCGAAGCTAGAAGAGAAGGCGGAGTAGGAACTACGGGTGTGTAAATGGGTGCAACTGGACTACCTGTGAAAACTCCTTATGCAGTTCATCCTGGAAGATGTTATTGCAGAAGTTATTGTTTGATGTACCAGTGTTGAAAATAAAAGACTTTTCAAGACCTTGCTTTTGTCATGTTGGAGTTGACTGTTAAGTCCATATCTTTCATTGCTCGGATACTCTCAAATCTTTGTTTTGTTCACCAGCGATATGTTGTTTACGTCCCGACCACAAAGCTTTTCCCTACGATAACCGACTCAGTGTTAACAGAATGCTTTGCTTTAATACTCGAGTTACATGAATACCTCACATTATTACACGTATGAAGCCAAATACGACGCTAACTTAGCTGCTTACAACCTCAAACCTTACTCCCAATACACATCCCAATAAATTTATTCTGTAAAAACAATAGTTTTTTTGAGTTTTTCCCCTGTTTTTTTGTGTACAGTAAACTTTTCAACTACAAACCTTGAGTACGCGAAAGATGGTCCAAGGACAAGCATAACAAGGATTGATTAAAACCAGACGAAACCCATGTTTTCCACAATAAAAGCTGGCATTAAAAAATAAATAAAATCCTCTATTCTCACAATAGCAACAATAATGTACACAGAATAATGGGTTTTGGAATGCTTACTTACTAGTCTAGATCTAGTTTTGCCAGTAGGAAAAAACAAAAAAAAAAATATAGAAAAAGGGTGACAGGATCTTTTTCTTTCTTTCTAAGCTTTCCGGGTTCTTTTTTCCCCCTCGGTCGGATGTTTTGAATTGTTTCCCATAGGGCTTCTGTATCACAATTCAGCTTAAAAAATGGAAGGCATCCCACACGCAGGTAAAGCTCAAATTCTGTTATTGGCATTTGGGGAAAAAAGCTCCTTGTATTTATCTAAAGAAACACAAAAGACTTCCACTAACTCCACATATAGGAACTAAGTCAGAGAAATTTACATTACATCATGGTCTTGAGAAATATTAAAGAGTATAGCTAGCTAGGGACTTTCTAATAGGGAAAAGTTTCTTTTTCTTACAGTACCGACATTTTGAGCAGGACGGTAACTCAAGTACCTTTTGTCAGGTTTTAAACCAAAGATGGTTAGCTTTGGGTTGCTGTGTGTTTTCCAGGCCATAAGGTCATGTTCTGGAAGCATTCTCTCCTGATGTTTCGCCCACATCTATGGCGGGCATCCTCAAAGGTTGGGAGGTCTGTTGGAAACTAGGCAAGTGGGGTTTATATACAGTAGAGTCTCACTTATCCAACATAAACGGGCCGGCAGAATGTTGGATAAGCGAATATGTTGGATAATAAGGAGGCATTAAGGAAAAGCCTATTAAACATCAAATCAGGTTATGATTTTACAAATTAAGCACCAAAACATCAGGTTATACAACAAATTTGGCAGAAAAAGTAGTTCAATATGCAGTAATGTTATGTTGTAATTACTGCATTTATGAATTTAGCACTAAAATATCACGATGTATTGAAAACATTGACTACAAAAATGCGTTGGATAATCCAGAACGTTGGATAAGTGAGACTCTACTGTATCTGTTGAATAATGTCCAGGGTGGAAGAAAGAACTCTTGTCTGTTGGAGGCAAGTGTGAATGTTGCAATTGGCCAGCTTGATTAGCACTGAATGGCCTTGCAGCTTCAAAGCCTGGCTGCTTCCTGGCTGGGGGAATCCTTTGTTGGGAGGTGTTAGCTGGTCCTGATTGTTTCCTGTCTGGAATTGCCCTGTTTTTTGAGTGTTTATTCACAATTTATTTATTTATCATGATAAATTATTATGATTTATTTATATCCACCCCATCAGAGCACGTGATGAACCAACCTGGACACAGCATATTATTTGAGAAATATAAATGCTGTAAATAAATAAAAAAATAAACACAGAAATACTGGACTACTTTAGCAACCACCATTTCAGATTACACAGAGAAAGTTGCCATTGGCCACTTTGATTAGCACTGAATGGCCTTGCAGCTTCAAAGCCTGGTTGCTTCCTGACTGGGGGAATCCTTTGTTGGGAGGTGTTAGCTGGTCCTGATTGTTTCCTGTCTGGAATTCTCCTGGTTTTTTTTGGAGTGTTTATCTTTATTCACAATGTATTTATTTATCATGATAAATTATTATTATTTATTTATATCCACCACGTCAGAGCACATGATGAACCAACCTGGGCACAGCATATTATTTGAGAACACAGAAATGCTGGACTTTAGCAACCACCATGTCAGATTACACAGAGAAAGTTGCCATTGGCCACTTTGATTAGCACTGAATGGCCTTGCAGCTTCAAAGCTTGGCTGCTTCCTGGCTGGGGGAATCCTTTGTTGGGAGGTGTTAGCTGGTCCTGATTGTTTCCTGTCTGGAATTCTCCTGTTTTTTGAGTGTCTATCTTTATTCACAATTTATTTATTTATAATGTTAAATTATTATTATTTATTTATATCCGCCACATCAGAGCACATGATGAACCAACCTGGACACAGCATATTATTTGAGAACACAGAAATGCTGGACCACTTTAGCAACCACCATGTAAAATTGCACAGAGAACGTTGCCATTGGCCACTTTGATTAGCACTGAATGGCCTTGCAGCTTCAATGCCTGGCTGCTTCCTGCCTAGGGGAATCCTTTGTTGAGAGGCGTTAGCATATTAGTTGAGAACACAGAAATGCTGAACCACTCTAACAACCACCATGTCAGACTACTCAGAGGAGCCATTGAAATACACAAGCATGTGGAATATTTCAGTAGAAAGGAGGAAACTATGAAAATGAACAAAGTGCTAATGCTTTTTTGCTTTTTGATGTGTTTCTTTGCCAAGTACTTTTGCATTTTTATATCGCCACTAGCTGTGCCCGGCCACGCGTTGCTGTGGCTTTGTCTGGTGGTGTTGGTGAGAAATTGTTGAGGTAGTGGTAGTATTGAATGTCTGTTGTATGGCTGTCTTTATGTTTAGTATGCACACTGAAGTGGATTATATGGCAGTGTGGAGTCAAGATAATCCAGTGCAAAGCAGATAATATAAGATTCTAAATGGGTTATATAGCTGTGTGGAAGGGCCTTGAGTCTACACTGCCATATAATCCAGTTAAAATCTGATAATCTGTGGAAGAGGCCCAAGTGAGGCCTAACTGTGCCTGTCCCCTGGGCTGAGTAGGTTGCTAGGAGACCAAGTGGGCGGAGCTTAGCCTTCTAACTGGCAGCAATTGGATAAAAACTATTATTCCTCTCCCTGTAATTAGGACTTTATTTTTCTTTTCTTTTTGTTGTATCAACCTAGAGCCGTGAATGATGGGTTGTGTTTTCAAATTTCGAGGTTGGGGGGCCTGTAGTTTTGTTGTTTTGTCCGCTGCCCTGATGCCATCACTCTTTTATATATATAGATTTGTTCAGATATATATATATATATGTATGTATGTGTGTGTGTGTGTGTGTGTGTATACTTTAGCTTTGTTTTTGGTTTTTTTCTCTCTCTCCCTTTTTGATCCTTTTTTAATCGCAGTTTTCCTACTTTCTATACAATCAAACGTTCTCACTCTTTTGATGTTAATTTATCTTATAAGGTAAAATTTCAATAAAATATATTACAAAAATATTACAAAAAAAGAAAGAAAATGAACAAAATCCGGCTGCCAGTACAGTAGAGTCTCACTAATCCAAGCCTCGCTTATCCAAGCCTCTGGATTATCCAAGCCATTTTTGTAGTCAATGTTTTCAATATATCGTGATATTTTGGTGCCGAATTCATAAATACAGTAATTACTACATAACATTACTGGGTATTGAGCTACTTTTTCTGTCAAATTTGTTGTATAACATGATGTTTTGGTGTTTAATTTGTAAAATCATAACCTAATTTAATGTTTAATAGGCTTTTCCTTAATCCTTCCTTATTATCCAAGATATTTGCTTATCCAAGCTTCTGCTGGCCCGCTTAGCTTGGATAAGTGAGACTCTACTGTGTGTGTGTATATATATGTGTGTGTGTGTGTGTGTGTGTGTGTGTATACTTTAGCTTTGTTTTTGGTTTTTTTCTCTCTCTCCCTTTTTGATCCTTTTTAAATCTCAGTTTTCCTACTTTCTATACAATCAAATGTTCTCACTCTTTTGATGTTAATTTACTCTATCTTATAAGGTAAAACTTCAATAAAAATATATTTTAAAAAATTACAAAAAAAAGAAAGAAAAGTAAATGAACAAAATCCGGCTGCCAGTATTAAAAAAAACCCCTCTAAAATCAGGACAGTAAATAAAGAAAAACACTCAGAAAACAGGGCAATTCCTGACAAGAAACAATCAGGGCCAGCTAAGACCCCCAAGAAAACATTCCCTCAGGCAGGAAGCAGCCAGGATTTGAAGCTGCAAGGCATTCAATGCTAATTGCAACAAACAAGACAAGAGTCTTTTCTCCGATTCTGGACACTCCACAAATATATAAATCCCACTTGCCTAGTTTCCAACAGATCTCACAACCTCTGAGGATGCCCGCCATAGATGTGGGCAAAACGTCAGGAGAGAATGCTTCTGGAACATGGCCATACAGCCCGGAAAATTCACAGCAACCCAGTGATTCTGGCCATGAAAGCCTTCGACAACACATGGTTAACCTTCAATAGTCTAGCGAGGGAATAATTGTAATCTCCAGACAATGATAAAGAGTGAATGGGTGTAGGTAGGTAGACATCTCCCGATACAAAAACCCAACCTGCTTAGGAATGGACAAGCCTCCGTCATAAAGATGGTGCCAATTTGATTTGGGGGGCTTTACAATTATGGAGTTCAGGCGTTGCGTTACATACAAATATGTACATTTATGTGTGGCGTACAAAATCTACGAGAGAGATGGGGAATATCTTCTACGTCCTTCTCACGTCTTGAAAATATTTTTTTTCATTTCATTTTTTCATTCTTTTTACCACGCTTGCTTGCAATTGTAGGGGAGAAAGAGCACGACGGAACATACGACGTTATGCGGAGAACCAGAACAAAAATGCACAGGAAAGAATGGATCAAGAGTCATGGTTTGTAAGTAATACGGGTTCTTGTGACTTGCTATGCGGGAACTTGTTTCCGAGCGGTGTACGTATCTTTCCAAAAACAAAAGCAAACGTGAAGAAGAATTGGGAATATTTTTTTTGCCTTTTCTTCAGGGAAACAAAAAGGTATCGAAACACGACGCGTTGGCAATGTTGTCGCACGTCGCACTTGCAAGAGAAAAAAAAAGAACATTTTTTGTGTGTGACGTTCAGAAAAGGGAAACCTCTGGAGGCTGGCGGCAGGGAAACAATGAAGTTGAAAGTCATTACTGAGGACAGGATGGGCATGGATGTGACTAAATGTGCATACGAACAGATATGCTGATGATGAACACATGTGCTGACTTCTATCAAATCCAAGAATATTAGACAACCAAACACGTAACCTTCTTGTGTCTTCCCTTAACGCGCAGCAGTCAATATGTTGGTTAAGTCTGGGAAGGAAACAGAGGGAAAAATGAAATAAGTTTTATTTTATTTATTTATTTTATTTATTTATTAGACTTGTATACCGCTACTCCCAGTTTGGCTCGGAGCGGTTTACAGAAATAGATTAAAACAATACACTTAGCTTTAAAATAACAATTAAAACAACAATAAAAACAGACATAGTCCCGAGTTTTTCACCCATTGAAAGCTTTTAGAAAAGGTTCAAGGGACGGAGTCAGTATTACATCATTAATTAAGTAAAAAAAGGTTAAAGGTTTTCCCCTGACATTAAGCTGTAGCTGGCATGACTGCATGACTGGTCATGTAGCTGGCATGACTGCATAGAGTGCCGTTACATTCCCGCAGAAGCAGTACCTATAGATCTACTCACATTTGCATGTTTTCAAACTGCTAGATCGGCAGAAGCAGGGGCTAACAGTGGGAGCTCACTCCGCTCACAGGAATCGAACTGCTGACCTTTCGGTCAGCAAGTTCAGCGGTTTAAACTGCTGTGCTCCCCTTTATAAAATTTAGGTAAAGTTAAAAGTTTTCCCCTGATGTTAAGCCCGGTCATGTCCGACTCTGGAGGTTGGTGCTTATCTCCATTTCTAAGCCGAAGAGCTGGTGTTGTCCGTAGACACCTCCAGGGTCATGTGGCCAGCATGACTTCATGGAGCGCCGTTACCTTCCCGTCAGAGCAGCACCTATTGATCTACTCACATTTGCATGTTTTGGAACTGCTAGGTTGGCAGAAGCTGGGGCTAACAGCGGGTGCTCATCCACTCTCTGGATTCGAACCTGCAACCTTTCAGTCCGCAAGTTCAGCAGCTCAGCGCTTTAAAGCGCTGCACCACCGAGGGCTCCCCAATGAAGCAAAGAAAGCCCCAAATGAAGACTGGAACCGTATTGGCTAGGGCCCCTTCCACACAGCTGAATAAAATCCCACATTATCTACAATAGAGTTTCACTTATCCAAGCCTCGCTTATCCAAAGTTCTAGATTATCCAAGCCATTTTTGTAGTCAAGGTTTTCAATACATCGTGATATTTTGGTGCTAAATTCATAAATACAGTAATTACTACATAGCATTACTGTGTATTGAACTACTTTTTCTGTCAAATTTGTTGTATAACATGATGTTTTGGTGCTTAATTTGTAAAATCATAACCTAATTTGATGTTTAATAGGCTTTTCCTTAATCCTTCCTTATTATTCAAAATATTTGCTTATCCAAGCTTCTGCCGGCCTGTTTAGCTTGATTAAGTGAGACTCTACTGTACTTTGAACTGGGATATATGGCAGTATGGACTCAGATAACCCAATTAAAGGAGATATTGTGGGATTTTCTGCTTTGATATTCTGGGTTATATGACTGCACTGAAGGGCACTAGGACCCTCTGAAATAGATCCATTAAATGAAGAGGTGAATGGTAAGCCAAAGCATAAGATAAAGGTAAAGGTTTTCCCCTGACATTAAGTCCAGTCGTGTCTGACTCTGGGGGTTGGTGCTCATCTCCATTTCTAAGCCGAAGAGCCAGCGTTGTCCGTAGACACCTCCTAGGCCAGTGATGGCCAACCTATGACACACGTGTCAGCACTGACACGCCTAGCCATTTTTGCTGACACGCTGCCGCCTGCAGATTGATTGGATGACTATGTCTTTTGCGGCCAAATTTGGTGTGATTTGGTCCAGTGGTTTTGTTGTTTACTCCATGGGAATTATGCACATTACATTCTATTATTATTCTATTATTATTGTAGTTTATGATAATATTATTACTATTATATTATTATTCTATTATTCATTATTCATGACTACATTGAAACTAAAATAGAGAGAAATCAGTGTGGAAACTGTAAGAGGTACCATAGATCGTTGTACATGGAAATAATGGTAGTAAATAGTTTTTGATTTATTAAATACAGTTATATATTACAACTAGCTGTGCCCAGCCACGCATTGCTGTGGCGAAGTCTGGTGGTATGGGAAATAAAGTATTGAGGAATTGGTGGTAGTTAAGGTAAAGGGTAAAGGTTTTCCCCTGACATTAAGTCCATTATAAATGGGTTATATAGCTGTGTGGAAGGGCCTTGAGTCTACACTGCCATATAATCCAGTTCAAATCAGATAATCTGTATTTTATAGGCAGTGTGGAAGAGGCCTAAGTGAGGCCTAACTCTGCCTTCTCCTGGGCTGACTGGGTTGCTTGGAGACCAAGTGGGCTAAAACTATTTAGGTGCTTGTGATTTCCTTTTTTTTCATCATTTTAAAATGTATTTATTTATGCAATGCTTTTGACACGAAATAAAAAGTGGGCGGAGCTTAGCCTTCTAACTGGCAGCAATTGGCTAAAAACAATTATTCCTCTCCCTCTAATTAGGACTTTATATTTCTTTTCTTTTTGTTGTATGAACGTAGAGGCATGGATGAGGGGTTGTGCTGCCAAGTTTAGTGTTTCTGGGATGTGTAGTTTTGTTGTTTTGTCCTAGGCCGAAATTTCATTACCCTTATATATATATAGATTATATATTTTTGTTATTTAAACTATACATATTGTGAAATTATGGGTTTTTTTCTCGAAGTGACACACCACCCCAGTCATACTAGGTTTTTTGGTGAATTTTGACACACCAAATGCAAAAGGTTGCCCATCATTGTCCTAGGCTATGTGGCCACTGGCATGACAGCATGGAACGCCATTACCTTCCCGCTGGAGCGGTACCTATTGATCTACTCACATTTGCATGTTTTCGAACTGCTAGGTTGGCAGAAACTGGGGCTAACAGCGGGAGCTCACCTGACTCCCCGGATTTGAACCTGTGGCATTTCGCTCTGCAAGTTCAGCTGCTCAGCACTTTAATATGCTGCGCCACTGGGGGCTCCCTAATGCATAGGTAACCCAACTGATTCAATGTGTCTACTTTGGATAGACCTGACAACAGAATGATGCCTTCTCTCTGTGCTATTGCCACATTCAGCATAGACAATACTAAAGGGAATTGTGACTTGTAGCCCTAGATCCCCACTTTTCAGCCAAGGCTTCGTGTCTGGTGAAAGTATCGGGAGCCTTACCCCTTCACTAGTTTTCTGCGAGTCTGAAGAGGTGTTTCTCGTGTCATTGCCGGCTTCCCCAGCATCAGAGCTGCTCTTGTTTTCTTCCTCTTTGCAGTCTTTGTCATCTTCATCTCCGGGAGATTTCCGCGACTGCTTAGAAGATTTCTGAGTATATCCCATCAAAGAAGAATTGGAGAGACAAAACAAAAAAGCAAATGCTTTCAAAGGACGTACAGGTGAGAGAGAAAACTGCACCTTCTGACAGAGGATCCAAATTCCCATCTTTCCAGCCCTGCAACAGAACCTTTTTTACTTCGTGGGAACATGGGGCTTGAACGGCAAAACTTGCAGCTATTTCTCTTAAATTAGTGCAGACTTTGCTAAACCTAGTGGTGAATCAGGAGTGGGCAAAGTGTGCCAACATGGGCCATGGTTTTAATTCCTAGGAGTCAAAATCTACCATCTCATCCTGACCAAAGCTAACCCTTTTGGGATCCATACATTTCCGATCTTTTCTTTACTTTCTGCTTCCGAAAGAGAAGAGGAAGGGAAGGGTCGGGAGGGGACTTGGGGAGAACCCCTACCTTTGAAGTATAGGATTTTTTCCGTTTTGAGCCCCCTTTTTCATTCTTCCTTTTCCCTTTTCCATCCTCTTCTACTCGTTCACCTTCCTCTTCGCTGCTGGCGTCTGCTGTATTGCCTCCTTCGCCCTCCGTTTCTGATGAACTCTGCTGCTGAATTGCCTTTGGAATAAAACAAACCGTTATAACTTCCACAGGTTCTGCCAAATCCTATATTTCAGGGTGAGAAACTGATAAGAAGTGTGTTGTCAAAGGCTTTCATGGCTGGAATCACTGGGGAGCCTTCTACACTGCCATATAATCCAGAATATCGAGGCATATAATGCACATTATTTGCTTTGAATTGGGGTATATGGCAGTGTAGACTCAGATAACCCAGTTCAAAGCAGATATTGTGAGGTTTTCAGCCTTGATATTCTGGGTTACAGTAGAGTCTCACTTATCCAACACTCGCTTATCCAAGTTTCTGGATTATCCAAGCCATTTTTGTAGTCAATGATTTCAATATATCATGATATTTTGGTGCTAAATTCATAAATACAGTAATTACAACATAACATTACTGCATATTGAATTACTTTATCTGTCAAATTTGTTGTATAACATGATGTTTTGGTGCTTAATTTGTAAAATCATAACCTAATTTGATGTGTAATAGGCTTTTCCTTAATCCCTCCTTATTATCCAATATATTCGCTTATCCAAGGTTCTGCCGGCCCGTTTAGCTTGGATAAGTGAGACTCTACTGTACATTTTAATATCAGTTTTAATAATAGAATATATTGTATATACATATAATATTGATAAAAATATTATAATGTTATACAATATACAGTAGAGTCTCGCTTATCCAAGCCTGGCTTATCCAAACCTCTGGATTATCTAAGCCATTTTTGTAGTCAATGTTTTCAATATATCATGATATTTTGGTGCTAAATTTGTAAATAAGGTAATAATTTCCACTGAAATCCTGATAGGTTTATGTTGGTTAAGATTGCTTTCATTTTTAAATATTGTATTGTTCTTTCATTGTTGTTGTTGTTGTTTTGCACTACAAATAAGACATGTGCAGAGTGCATAGGTATTTGTTCGTATTTTTTTTTCAAATGATAATTCGGCTCCTCAACAGTCTGAAAGATTGTAGAGCGGCCCTTTGCTTTAAAAGTTTGAGGACCCCTGTTCTGGGTTATATGGCTGTGTGGAAGAGACCTTAACTTTGGACGAGTTGTACACTGCAAAAGAAAATTAAAAAAAATAAACAGGGTAGTTGTATGTATTCCAGGCTATATGGCCATGTTCAACCCGGAATACATACAACAACCCTGTGATCCTGGCCATGAAAGCCTTCGACAACACACAAAAAAAGAAACCATTCTTACCTGATATCCGGTAAACTTAACACCAGGGTTGTTTTCTATTTCCCAGAGGCCTTCGTTAAATCCTTTTCGTTTGTTTGATTTCCCAAACTTGTCCTTGTATTCTTTGTAGGGGAAGAGATCTTTCGGCCCCAAAAATGCACTGCGTTGTAAGAGATGCAAAAAGTCAAATGA
This sequence comes from Anolis carolinensis, assembly GCF_035594765.1. Lineage (NCBI taxonomy): Eukaryota > Metazoa > Chordata > Lepidosauria > Squamata > Anolidae > Anolis > Anolis carolinensis. The sequence continues at coordinate 14,377,455 of NW_026943822.1, read as the reverse complement.
CACTTCTAGTTAGGCTTCACTTATGTTCCTTATGGGTTACTCAAAATGCTACTCATTGCTACTCTATACTATTTTTATCTCTATAGTTAGGTGATCGACAGTCATTTTGTGAAATATTAGGGCGAATCTGCCCTCCTGTGGTGAAACCACAGATTTGCAAGTGCTTACTTGCACTTGTATAATAATAATACTAATATTAATATTAGTATTGTTATTAACACCCACTGGCATACATCAGATGTCACAGGGAATCACTCCTCTCTCAGACTCAGCTTAGGGTCCCAGAATAAATATTGTTATTAATATTAATATTAGCATTGTTATTAACACCCACTGGCACACATCAAATTTCACAGGGAATCACTCCTCTCTCAGACTAAGCTTATGGTCCCAGAATAAATATTGTTATTAATGTTAATATTAGTATTGTTATTAACACCACAGGCACACATCAGATGTCACGGGGAATCATTCCTCTCTCAGACTCAGCTTAGGGTCCCAGAATAAATATTGTTATTAATATTAATATTAGTATTGTTATTAACACCCACTGGCATACATCCGATGTCACGGGGAATCACTCCTCTCTCAGACTCAGCTTAGGGTCCCAGAATAACTATTGTTATTAATATTAGTATTGTTATTAACACCCACTGGCACACATCAGATGTCACGAGGAATCACTTCTCTCAGACTCAGCTTAGGGTCCCAGAATAACTATTATTAATATTAATATTGTTATTAGCACCCACTGGCACACATCAGATTTCGCGAGGAATCACTCCTCTCTCAGACTCAGCTTAGGTCCCAGAATAATGATAGTTATTAATATTAATATTAATATTAGTATTGTTATTAGCACCCACTAACACACATCAGATGTCACGGGAATCACTCCTCTCTCAGACTCAGCTTAGGGTCCCAGAATAACTATTGTTATTAATATTAATATTAACACCCGACTGGTGTTAATATTTTCGCACACATCTCTAGTGTAGACTCATATCATCCAGTTTAAAGCAAAAAATCTGGATTCAGAAACTGGATTATATGGCAGTGTAGATCCAGCATCCAGCTCACTGGGTTGCTTTTGTGAGGATTAAATACAGAGAACCATGAAGACTGGCTTCAGTTTCTTGAAAGGGGGAAGTAATTGGAATTTAGCAAATAAACACAGAGCAATGCATTGTTTGGATGGAAACATTTCTGGACTCCAACAGAGGAGGGTCTTTGTCAACGTAAACACCTAGTGTATCAACTCGAGTTTGAAACTGTTTTCAAGGAATTAAGCATCAAGCTTGCATTTGGCTCACTTACGTTTCATGAGTCCCAAAAAAGAAGATAGGATACTTATTGGCTGGAGGCTTCACGGCTCCCTCGGGGAGTTCATCGATCTGTTGGACAGAAACAGATGTTGGCCCATCACCAAAAGTTCAGCAAGTTTGACAGTAAACGGAGTAGCCACAACATTCAAAGGACACAGTGTAGTGAACAATTCAGTTGGTCATCTTTATTGTAAGGGAGATGTTGACAAGCTGGAATGTGTCCAGAGGAGGGCAACTAAAATGATCAAGGGTCTGGAGAACAAGCCCCATGAGGAGCGGCTGAAGGAGCTGGGCATGTTTAGCCTGCAGAAGAGAAGGCTGAGAGGAGACATGATAGTCATGTATAAATATGTGAGGGGAAGTCTTAGGGAGGAAAGAGCAAGCATGTTTTCAGCTGCTCTGGAGACTAGGACGCGGAATAATGGCTTTAAATGACAGGAAAGAAAGGTGATTCCAACTGAACATTAGGAAGAACTTCCTTACTGGGTTGCTGTGGGTCTTTCGGGCTGTATGACCCATAGCAACCTAGTGATTCTGGCCATGAAAGCCTTCGACAATACAACCTCCTCACTGTGAGAGCTGTTCAGCAGTGGAACTCTCTGCCCCCGAAGTGTGGTGGTGGCTCCTTCTTTGAAGGTTTTCAAACAGAGGCTGGATGGCCATCTGTCAGGGGTGCCTTGAAGATTTCCCTAGCCTAAAATGATGCATTTTAATATATTGGGTTTATGGTTCCCGTCCCCTTGATCTGGTCATGTAAGTGTTATTTATTGTTATAATTGTATTATTTTACTTTGTTTAATAATGTGTTATTATGTTGTTATGTAATGTTTGTGTTGCTTTTATGACTGTAAACCGCCCTGAGTCCCATCCGGGAGATAGGGCGGTATATAAATAAAGTTTTTTTATTATTATTATTATTATTATTATTATTATTATTATTATTATTATTATTATTATTATTGAATGAGGTTTTCCTTCTTCTTGGCAGGGGGTTGGATTGGATGGCCCATGAGGTCTCTTCCAAATCTATGATTCTATCTACAGTAGCCTCACTTATCTAACATAAATGGGCCGGCAGAACGTTGGATAAGCGAATATGTTGGATAATAAGGAGGGATTAAGGAAAAGCTTATTACACATCAAATTAGGTTATGATTTTACAAATTAAACACCAAAACATCATGTTTTACAACAAATTTGACAAAAAAAGCAGTTCAATAAGCAGTTCAATTTGCCTCCAACAGACAAGAGTTCTTTCTCCCATCCTGGACATTATTCCACAGATGTATAAACCCCACTTGCCTAGTTTCCAACAGACCTCACAACCTCCGATAATGCCTCATAGATGTGGGCAATATGTCAGGAGAGAATGCTTCTGGAACATGGCCATACAGCCTGGAAAACTCTCAGCAACCCTATCCTCAGCATGTTTTCCCCCCTGATTTGTGTAAAATTTGTTCAAGTGGATTTGGTATCTTTTGGAAACAAGCTCCAGAGATGTGTTGTGGCCAAAGCAAAAGCCGAGGGAGACACAATGGCGGTTTCATGGCCAGCTCTGCTCTCTTCTTGTTGCGACTATTAAAATGCATGAAGGAGACTTACTGGATAGGCCAGAGATGTGTGTGTGTGTGTTTGTGTGCATGCGCAGTATGTCCTTTGTTGAGACAACTGCAATTGGGGGGGGGGGGGGTAAGACGGCAAAGACATGCTCTAAACAACACCCGCCGGGCCCTGTCTTATCTGGGCACCAATGGCTTGTTATCTCACCTGATGACAGAGAGACCTGCTGTCATTTTCGCTCTGAACCAGCAAAAGGAGAGCAGCCATTACGGCACACACCCCATTTCTCTGACTGCTGGCATCGGCTGCAAATCAGCACCAACCTCCTCCCTTCTTTCCCGGCTCCTAACTGAAGCTTTTGTTAAGATTTTCATTGGCTATTTTGTGCACAAAAAGCACTGAAAGCCAAACACACCCACCCTACCGATGCTGTGATCCGAGAACAAAAGAGCGATGCGAGCAAGTGCTTTTGCTGGTTAATGACAGAAGACTTTTCTGCCTTTCTGTTCCTGATGTGCTCCCTCCTGGCACCCTACGCTGCTCTTCTGGGTTGATTTCGGGATAGAACGAAACCATTTCAAAATACAAAATACTGACAATAAAATCCCACTATCAGAGATTTTGCACTAACAGCCGTGGTGCCACCTCTCCCCCGCTGCACGGCACTGTGCGCAAATATAACATTGATGCTGACAACAGAGAAGACGGCCATTTCCATGATGACTATCTAACCAGAAGCTGTGAAAAAACCAGGATTCAGTAGTTCAGCAGCCATTCAACCCTTTCACAGGAAAAATAGCCAGGAAAAGGAGAGGCAAATCTGCTCTATCTATATATATAAAAGAGTGATGGAATCCCGGCGACCGACAAAACAACAAAACTAAAGGCTCCCCAACCTCGAAATTTGATATCACAACCCATCATCCATGCCTCCAGGTTGATACAACAAAAATAAAATAAAAATAAAGTCCTAATTAGAGTGAGCGGAAGACTTGTTTTTATCCAATTGCTGCCAGTTAGAAGGCTAAGCTCCGCCCACACATGACCTTGGAGGAGTCTACGGACAACGCCGGCTCTTCGGCTTAGAAATGGAGATGAGCATCAACCCCCAGAGTCAGGGAAAACATTTACACTTTACCTTAACGACCACCAATTCCTCAATACTTTATTTCCCATACCACCATACTTCGCCATAGCAACGCGTGGCCGGGCACAGCTAGTTAAATATAAAAGGTAAAGGTAAAGGTTTTCCCTTGACGTTAAGTCCAGTCATGTCTGACTCTGGGGGTTGGTGCTCATCTCCATTTCTAAGCCGAAGAGCCGGCGTTGTCCATAGACACCTCCAAGGTCATGTGGCCAAAGGCATGACTGCATGGAGCGCCATTACCTTCACGCCGGAGCGGTACCTATTGATCTACTCACATTGGCATGTTTTCAAACTGCTAGGGTTCTATTAACTGCTATTAAATCTACACGCACAGAAATCCATTCCATCATTCTGCTGCTTCACAGCAAGACGTTTTGATGCCCAAGGCAAATAATACACATGATGCCCTCTGAAATATGAGATGGTAAATATCAGTGTTTACTGATTATCAGACTTTCAACCAGGAGTCTAATCCTAACCTTTCTCGGCCCAGTGACAAGGTACAGTAGAGTCTCACTTATCCAACATAAACGGGCTGGCAGAACGTTGGATAAGCAAATATGTTGGATAATAAGGAGAGATTAAGGAAAAGCCTATTGCACATCAAATTAGGTTATGATTTTACAAATTAAGCACCAAAACATCATGTTATCCAACAAATTTGACAGAAAAGTAGTTCAATACACAGTAATGCGATGTAGAAATTACTGTATTTACGAATTTAGCACCAAAATATCACGATGTATTAAAACACTGACTACAAAAATGCATTGGATAATGCAGAACGTTGGATAAGCGAGTGTTGGATAAGTGAGACTCTACTGTAATACACATGATGCCCTCTGAAATATGAGATCATAAAGTGGCAAATATCGGTGTTTACCGATGATCAGACTTTCAACTCGGAATCTAATCCTAACCTTTCTCGGCCCAGTGACAAGGTACAGTAGAGTCTCGCTTATCCAATGTAAACGGGCCGGCAGAACGTTGGATAAGCAAATATGTTGGATAATAAGGAGAGGTTAAGGAAAAGCCTATTAAACATCAAACTAGGTTATGCTTTTACAAATTAAGCACCAAAACATTATGTTATACAACAAATTTGACAGAAAAAGTAGTTCAATACGCAGTAATGCTACGTAGTAATTACTGTATTTACGAATTTAGCACCAAAATATCACGATGTATTGAAAACACTGACTACAAAAATGCGTTGGATAATGCAGAACGTTGGATAAGCGAGTGTTAGATAAGTGAGATTCTACTGTATTAACACCCTATCTTATTTTGGGGAAAACTGAGTATGTTCCAGATGCATTATCTCCTGACGTTTTGCCCACACTTATGGCAGGCATCCTCAGAGGATGGGAGAAAAAACTCTTGTCTGAGGCAGGTGTGAATGTTGCAATTGGTCACCTTGATTAGCATTGAATAGCCTTTCAGCTTCAAAGCCTGGGGGAGTCCTTTGTTAGGAGGTGTTAGCTGGTCCTGATTGTTTCCTGTCTGGAATTCCCCTGTTTTCTGGCTACCAGAACCACTGCTCAGAAAGGATCTTTTGGAGCAAAAATTAATATAACACCCTAACTTATTTTGGGGGAAACTGGGTATGTTCCAGATGCATTCTCTCCTGATGTTTTGCCCACACTTATGGCAGGCATCCTCAGAGGATGGGAGAAAGAACTCTTGTCTGAGGCAGGTGTGAATGTTGCAATTGGTCACCTTGATTAGCATTGAATAGCCTTGCAGCTTCAAAGCCTGGGGGAGTCCTTTGTTAGGAGGTACAGTAGAGTCTCACTTATCCAACACTCACTTATCCAACATTCTGGATTATCCAACGCATTTTTGTAGTCAATGTTTTCAAAACATCGTGATATTTTGGTGCTAAATTCGTAAATACAGTAATTACTACATAGTATTACTGAGTATTTAACTACTTTTTCTGTCAAATTTGTTGTATAACATGATGTTTTGGTGCTTCATTTGTAAAATCATAACCTAATTGATGTTTAGTAGGCTTTTCCTTAATCCATCCTTATCATCCAACATATTCACTTATCCAACGTTCTGCCGGCCCGTTTATGTTGGATAAGTGAGACTTTACTGTATTAGCTGGTCCTGATTGTTTCCTGTCTGGAGTTCCCCTGTTTTCTGACTACCAGTATTTTTTTAAAAAAACTCTAAAATCAGTAAATAAAGAACAACACTCAGAAAACAGGAATTCCAGACAGGAAGCAATCTGGGTCAGCTAACACCTCCCAACAAAGGATCAGTTAGAATGGCAAAACAATAAAGCATATACCTCCTTTAAGGATATGATGAGTCTGCGTTACTGCTTCAGAGAACGCCAGGCCCCAAAGCACAATACCCAGCAGAAAGAGAGGATTAAAAGATCTATTTCTGGCAATGTAAGAATAACACAGGAGGTGCCAGGAGCAACTCTCTAGGGAAGATATTCCTTAAATTGAAGCTACTAGATTGCATTTCAGGCCTCTGTTGTTCTCCAGATGGGATAAATCCCAGCCAGTGAAAGAGACTAGATCATTTACTTCTCCTTTCATTCTCAGATTCTCAGCACGTTCCTAAAATTGTTCCCGTATACCTCTACGTTGTTTTCTAAATGGTGAGGGCGGGCGGGCGGAGATGACAAAATAAAAACAGTGAGATGATCTCTTCCAAAGAATAAAAATCTGGAAAGTATTAAGACTTGATTGACACAAAATTGGAACTGGTGGAGCCGGATTTGTGAAAGAATATCCCTATGGAAGACCTGGAACAGAAAGGGAGAAGCACTATGGCTTCCTAAAGAAGTGAAGTGATAAGGTATCAATGAGACATAGGTTAACCGTAGACGTATTTCATTCCGCCAGACAGAAAAGATGGCATTACCAGATTCTGCACGGGTTGCCAAAAGCTCAAAGAGACCACTTTTAAGGATTGATATGCTTTGTCAAGAACTGCTAGTATGCTATGCTGCAGCTAGCTTGGCCAGTTTGGGCTTTTCCATGCTGGGTTGGCTACTGGGAGGCAAAAACGGACGTGATGGTCAAACTGGAAACTTGCAATCAGAGCAAGAAAAACGATTCTTGAAATCCAGAATGACAGACTAGAACTAGTAATGAAAAATTCAAGGTGCACGCTGCTCTTCCAAATACAATACAGTCTCACTTATCCAATGTTCTGTATTATCCAACGTGATTGGCCCTTTAGTAATCAGTTTTTGTAGTCAATGTTTTCAATACATTACGATGTTTTGGTGCTAAATTCGTAAATACAGTAATTATTACATTACGTTACCGTGTACTGAACTGCTTTTTTGTTGTAAAACAAGATGTTTAGGTGCTTAATTTGTAAAATCATAATGTACAGTAGAGTCCCACTTATCCAAGCCTCGCTTATCCAAATTTCTGGATTATTCAAGCCATTTTTGTAGTCAATGTTTCCAATATATTGTGATATTTTGGTGCTAAATTCGTAAATACAGTCATTACAACATAACATTACTGTGTATTGAATTGCTTTTTCTGTCAAATTTGTTGTAAAACATGATGTTTTGGTGCTTAATTTGTAAAATCGTAACCTAATTTGATGTTTAATAGGCTTTTCCTTAATCCCTCCTTATTATCCAAGATATTCGCTTATCCAAGGTTCTGCCGGGCCGTTTAGCTTGGATAAGTGAGACTCTACTGTAATTTGATGTTTAATAGGCTTTTCCTTAATCTCTCCGTATTATCCAACATTTTCACTTTTCCAACGTTCTGCTGGCCCATTTATGTTGCATAAGTGAGACTCTACTGTACTTTTAAAGGGGTGTCCCTGTTCAGAAGCCCCAAGTATCAATTTAACATGGGGATACTTAACATGATACAATTTAACATAAATTAATAAACATGAAATAGTCATCAATACCTCATCTCACAAGCCAGTGAAAGGTTTGATTTAATTACAGTAGAGTCTCGCTTATCCAACGTAAACGGGCTGGCAGAACGTTGGATAAACGAATATGTTGGATAATAAGGAGAGATTAAGGAAAAGCCTATTAAACATTAAATTAGGTTATGATTTTACAAATTAAGCACCAAAACATCATGTTAGACAACAAATTTGACAGAAAAAGTGGTTCAATACACAGTAATGCTATGTAGTAATTACTGTATTTACGAATTTAGCACCAAAATATCATGATATATTGAAAACATTGACTACAAAAATGCGTTGGATAATCCAGAACGTTGGATAAGCGAGACTCTACTGTATTAATTATTATTAAAATTAGGCCCAGGCTGTGGCGCAGGCTGGAAAGCAAGCCAGCTGCAACCAGCTGCAATGAATCACTCTGACCAGGAGGTCATGAGTTCGAGGCCCACTCGGAGCCTATGTTTGTCTTGTCTTTGTTCTATGTTAAAAGGCATTGAATGTTTGCCTATATTTGTAATGTGATCCGCCCTGAGTCCCCTTCGGGGTGAGAAGGGCGGAATATAAATGCTGTAAATAAATAAATAATAAATAATTCTAAAATTATAGTTACATAGTTAACATGCCCGTCTTTGCTACTATTGTTTAATAACAACACAAACAACACCCTGAGAGTCCCACAAGTATGATACTTTGTTAATTCTTGGTCATTAATAAAGAAAACCATCCTCTCAATGACGATTCTAATGGACTACCATAGCCATAAGGTCAAGTCTCTTCCATGCATAAATCCACTGCTAAAGTACCCCTGAGGGATGGGTTTAAAATCACCCCCAACTTCTCTGGTAGGCTGTTCCACTGGCAAATAATCCCTACTATCAGGAGGTTCATCCTAATGTTATCTCACGGTCTGTTTTCTTGTAATTTGAATCCATTGTTTCAGGTTCTACCCTCCAAGGAAGCAGAAGATTCCGTATGGTAACCTTCCAGATATTCAACAATGATGTTCCTGTCATTTCTCAAATATTTTATTTTACAAGCTAAATATGCCAGATCCCTAAGCCATTCCCCATAGGGAATCATTTCCTGACTTTTTACCACTTCTGGACACATTCCAGCCAGCTGATACTCTTCTTGACTCTATATTTAAGGTGAAGCAAAGCAGAACAGAATGGTATTATTACTTCCCTCCATCTTGACGTACTTGACGTACAATTACACTGGTTTTTATTATTACAGTAGAGTCTCACTTATCCAACACTCGCTTATCCAATGTTTTGGATTATCCAACGCATTTTTGTAGTCAATGTTTTCAATACATCGTGATATTTTAGTGCTAAATTCGTAAATACAGTAATTACAACATAACATTACTGCATATTGAACTACAGTAGAGTCTCAGTTATCCAACATTCTGGATTATCCAACGCATTTTTGTAATCAGTGTTTTCAATGCATCATGACATTTTGGTGCTAAATTCGTAAATACAGTAATTACTACATAGCATTACTGGGTATTGAACTACTTTTTCTGTCAAATTTGTTGTCTAACATGATGTTTTGGTGCTTAATATGTAAAATCATAACCTAATTTGATGTTTAATAGGCTTTTCCTTAATGCCTCCTTATTATCCAACATACTCGCTTATACAACATTCTGCCAGTCCGTTTATGTTGGATAAGTGAGACTCTACTGTATTTTCTTTGGGTGGGGGACACATCATGTTGAATAGTGTTAAACTTTCAAGATTACTACATCCTTTTTACGTATGCTACTGTTAATGCTAGAATGCTCATTTCTAAGTCGAAGAGCAGGCGTTGTTCGTAGACACCCCCTAGGTCATGTGGCCAGCATGATTGCATGGAACACTGCTACTTTCCTGCCAAAGTGGCATCTATTGATCTACTAACATTTGCATGTTTTCGAACTGCTAGGTTGACAGAAGGTGAGGCTAATGGTGGGAGCTCACCTCGTCCTACAGATCTGAACCACGGACTTTCCCGATGTGATTTCTACATTTAACATATCAACTATATACTTATACCAATTCGTCAGAGTCCATTTTGTTTTATCTTTCCAACTCCTCACTAAAACAATTTGTGCACATGCTATTAATTTGTCAATCAACGAAAGAAAAATACAATATTTAAAAATAAAAACAATTTTAACCAACTCAAAGCGATCAGGATTTCAATGGGAAGTGTGGACCTGCTTCTGGCCAACAAGATAGTCAAGTTAGCATTATTGTTGCTGTGTGCCTTCAAGTCATTTCAGATTTTGGGCGAGCCTTAGTCAAAAATGTATTTATCTATTATTTATTTATTAATTACATTTATATCCTGTCCTTCTAACCCCGAAGGGGACTCAGAGTGGCTTACAATTTATATCTATATACAATATATTATATTACTAGCTGTGCCCGGCCACGCGTTGCTGTGGCGAAGTCTGGTGGTCTGGGAAATAAAGTATTGAGGAATTGGTGGTAGTTAAGGTCAAGGGTCAAGGTTTTCCCCAGAGATTAAGTCCAGTCGTGTCTTACTCTGGAGGTTGGTGCTCATCTCCATTTCTAAGCCGAAGAGCCGGCGTTGTCCGTAGACGCCTCCAAGGTCATGTGGGATGACTACATGGAGCGGCGATACTTTCCCGCCGGAGCAGTACCTATTGATGCACTCACATTTGCATGTTTTCGAACTTCTGGGTTGGCAGAAGCTGGGGCTAACAGTGGGGGCTCTCTCCGCTCCCCCAATTCAAACCTGTGTTTTAAATTCATTGTGATATTTTAGTGGTAAATTTGTAAATACAGTACAGTAGAGTCTCACTTATCCAACATAAACGGGCCGGCAGAACGTTGGATAAGCGAATATGTTGGATAATGAGGAATTAAGGATAACCCTATTAAACATCAAATTAAGTTATGATTTTACAAATTAAGCACCAAAACATCATGTTAGACAACAAATTTGTCAGAAAAAGTAGTTCAGTACACAGTAATGCTATATAGTAATTACTGTATTTATGAATTTAGCACCAAAATATCACGATATATTGAAAGCATTGACTACAAAAATGCGTTGGATAATCCAGAACGTTGGATAAGCGAGACTCTACTGTAAATACTACATAGCATTACTGCGCATGGAACTACTTTTTCTGTCAAATTTGTTGTATAATATGATGTTTTGGTGCTTAATTTGTATAACGATTACCTAATTTGATGTTTAATAGGCTTTTCCTTAATCCCTTCTTATTATCCAACATATTCACTTATCCTGCCGGCCTGTTTACGTTGGATAAGTGAGACTCTACTGTATATTTCTAATCTTATATTATCTGCTCAGAACTGGATTATATGAGGCTCCTTCTTCACAGCTGTATAAAATGCACACTGAAGTGGATTATATGGCAGTGTGGAGTCAAGATAATCCAGTGCAAAGCAGATAATATAAGATTATAAATGGGTTATAAACTGTGTGGAAGGGCCTTGAGTCTACACTGCCATAAAATCCAGTGCAAATTAGATAATCTGTGGAAGAAGTCTAAGTGAGGCCTAACTCTGCCTGTCCCCTAACTGAAACCTGGCTGTCCCTTGGTTGCTAGGCAACCAAGTGGGCAGAGATTAGCCCTCTAAACTGGCAGCAATTGGATAAAAAAATTATTGTTCTCCCTCTAATTAGGACTTTATTTTTCTTTTCTTTTTGTTGTATCAACCTTGAGGCGTGGATGATGGGTTGTGTTGTCAAATTTTGAGGTTGGGGGGCCTGTACTTTTGTTGTTTTGTGAATTGCCGTGATGCCATCACTCTTTTATATATATAGATTAGCATAGAACAATATTAGCGTTATATATTACTATATTGAATTATACCTCTATATTGTAATATTATTAGTAATATTACATATAATATATAATATATAATTAATATTATATGGTATTATTAGTATTACATGGTATTACATTAGAATATTTCTATCAATATTATATGTATATACAATATCATATTATTAAAACTGATATAAAAATATTATATTATAAAACTGAGCGCAGAAGCCAGGTAAATGACCTTGGAGGGCCGCATCCGGCCCCTGGGCCTTAGTTTGGGGACCCCTGCTCAAATGGGTTGTATGGATTTGTAGACATACAGTAGACTCTCACTTATCCAAGCCTCGTTTATCCAAGCCTCTGGATAATCCAAGCCATTTTTGTAGTCAATGTTTTCAATATATTGTGATATTTTGGTGCTAAATTCGTAAATACAGTAATTACAATATAGCATTACTGCGTATTGAACTGCTTTTTCTGTCAAATTTGTTGTATAACATGATGTTTTGGTGCTTAATTTGTAAAATCATAACCTGATTTGATGTTTAATAGGCTTTTCCTTAATCCCTCCTTATTATCCAACATATTCACTTATCCAACATTCTGCCAGCCCGTTTGTTGGATAAGTAAGACTCTACTGTATTTTCTTTGGGTGAGGGACACATCAGTTTGAATAGTGTTAAACTTTCAAGATTACTACATCCTTTTTACATATGCTACTGTTAATGCATATTCACTTATCCAACATTCTGCCGGCCCATTTATATTGGATAAGTGAGATTCTACTGTATATGGACATTACATCACACCCACCGTTACCTATGGCTGGGAATGAAATGGAACAAAAGTCAATGATAGGCATTATAGCGGGCATGGGCAAACTTTGGCCCTCCAGGGGTTTTGAACTTCAACTCCCACAATTCCTAGTAACCTCAGACCTCTTCCTTTTCCCCCTCAGCCACTTAAGTTGCAGGAAATCTGCTGACCGGAGGGCCAGCAGTTCAAAGCCGCGAGAGGGGGTGAGCTCCCACTGTTAGTCCTAGCCCTAGCGGTTCGAAAGCATGCAATGCAAATAGATCAATAGGTTTTGCCTCGGCAGGAAGGTAAAAGGGCATCTCATGCAGACATGGGCCCAGCTGTGGCGCAGCTGGCTAGTAACCAGCTGCAATAAATCACTACTGACCGAGAGGTCATGAGTTCGAAACCCGGGTCGGGTTAAGCCCCTGACCATTAAATAGCCTGGCTTGCTGTTGACCTATGCAGCCCCGAAAGACAGTTGCATCTGTCAATTAGGGAAATTTAGGTACGCTTTATGCGGGAGGCTAATTTAACTAATTTACAACATCATAAAACTGCCAGCAAAACACAAGGAAAGGAATGAGGAAGTACAGCTACTAGTGGACAGTGAAGCAACAGCTCCCCCTGTGGCCGGAATTGTGAAGCTGGAAAAAAATGTTAAATGCCTCTGTGTCTGTCTATATATGTTGTTTGTCTGTTGGCCTTGAATGCTTGCCATATATGTGCTCATTGTCCTGCCCTGAGTCCCCTTCGGGGTGAGAAAGAAGGGCGGAATATAAATACTGTAAATAAATAAATAAATGTTGGCAACACAGTCAGAGATATCTACGGACAACAGGCTTCTCGGCATGAAAAAAAATAGAACAAGAGCACCTCCCCATGGCCGGAGTTGAACATCGCCTCTAGAAACTGGAGATGAAAGGGAAAAGCCTTTACCTTTATCTGTGTACTGTATGTCGTTGTTGTTCACTGTGTAAAAAGGCATTGAATGTTTGCCTTATATGATAAAACAGAATATAAATAAAGTGTATTGTTATTAGCAGTCCCCAAGTTAGGTTAGTTCTTAAGTTGATCAAAAGTGAGGAAAGAGCTCAATCAAACACCTCACTTGTTAATCTCATGGCTGAGCTCCTTGTTCTGAACAAGGGTCTTCGGCAGTGGGCTCTGCCAGGAAGCTGTTTGGCAAGGCCCCAAAAAGAAGAAAGATTCAGGGACCTCCCTTCCCTTACTCCACCACTTTCCAGCACAATTATTTCACAATTGTCCAGAACAGATGATCGATGCAGTTCTTTCAAAGCCTGTGGCATAAACAACTCACAGCGGAAACTTTTCCCCCTTTGAAACTGGCTGGGCTCAGCTGATGGAGGCTCTGGTACTCTTTATTTACAAAAAAATTAAAATACCATATATATTCGAGTATAAGCCTACCCGAATATAAGCCGAGGCACCTAATTTTACCACAAAAAAACTGGGAAAACATTGACTCCAGTATAAGCCGAGGGTGGTAAATTTCAGATATAAAAATAGATACCAATAAAATTACATTAATTGCGGCATCAGTAGGTTAAATGTTTTTGAATATTTACATAAAGCTCAAATTTAAGATAAGACTGTCCAACTCTGATCAAATCATTATTCTCATCTTCTTCAATGTAAATATGCTTATGTATCCTTTTAATAATAATAGAGTAAAATAATACATGTAATAATAATAATAATAATAATAATAATAATAAATACAGGAAAATAATACAAGTAATAATAAATAGAGTAAAATATTAAATGCAATAATAATAATGAGATCAGAGTGAAATAATAAATGTAATAATAATAATAATAATAATAATAATAATAATAATAATAATAGAGTAAAATAAATGTAATAGTAGCAACAATAATAGAGAAAAATAATAAATGTAATAATACCAATAATAATAGAGAAAAATAATAAATGTACCATATATTCTGGAGTATAAGCTGACCCAAATATAAGCCAACCAGGACCCTCACCCGAGTATAAGCCGAGGGGGGCTTTTTCAGTCTTAAAAAAAGGGCTGAAAAACTAGGCTTATACTCGAGTATATACAGTAATCTTTAATGTTACAAAACCCACCTTACAGCAAGTAGCACTGGATTTTTTTTTTTAAAATGGGATGTCTCATGCCTGCCACCTGACAATCTACCCCAGCTCACCCTCCTAAAGCCACTCTGATCTAGATGGACACATATAACAAAGCACTTTTGGAAAATGGAAATCTCTATAACCTTTTGGAGATTTATGATCCCTGGAAAGGCATGAGCATGTTAGAAGTCACAACCTTTTGAAAAATGATGCCATCACCTTTTGGGAAAAATGGCATTCATGCAAGGCAATTAGGTTTCTCAGTTGTTAAACTGATGTACCTGGATATTTTTGAACTGTTAGGGACAAAGATATGCCAATGCACAAAAACAGCAGTTTCAGAAGTGTTTTTTTAGTTGCCCAAAAACATCTACTCTCCCTTATAATATACTAGCTGTGCCCGGCCACGCGTTGCTGTGGCGAAGTCTGGTGGTATGGGAAATAAAGTATTGAGGAATTGGTGGTAGTTAAGGTAAAGGGTAAAGATTTTCTCCTAACATTAAGTCCAGTTGGGTCCAACTGCACAATGAAGTGGATTGTATGTCAGTGTGGAGTCAAGATAATCCAGTTCAAAGCAGATAATATAAGATTATAAATGGGTTATATAGCTGTGTGGAAGGGCCTTGAGTCTACACTGCCATATAATCCAGTTCAAATCTGATAATCTATATTTTATAGTCAGTGTGGAAGAGGCCTGAGGCCTAACTCTGCCTGTCCCCTGGGCTGAGTGGGTTGCTAGGAGACCAAGCTTAGCCTTCTAACTGGCAGCAATTGGACAATAAAACAATTATTCCTCTCCCTCTAATTAGGACTTGATTTTTGTTTTCTTTTTGTTGTATGAACGTAGAGGCATGGATGAGGGGTTGTGCTGCCAAGTTTAGTGTTTCTGAGATGTGTAGTTTTGTTGTTTTGTCCTAGGCCGAAATTTCATTACCCTTTTATATATATAGATTTGGCTTAAATCATGCTTTCAAGAGACAAAAATAAGCAGACTTCTTTAAAAGTAACATAGTTGGTTTACTCACAAACTTCATGTATTCAGCATACAGGCAATTTGCATATCAATCCAGTTACAGAAAGGATTTGAAGTAGTTTCTCTATGTAGGTAACACAGGGTATATTTCTCATAACCAACCATCCATAGTCTAAAGCAGGTGTGGGCAAACTTCGGCCCTCCAGGTGTTTTGGACTTCAATTCCCACAATTCCTAACATCCTACTGGGTGTTTAAAATGATGGACCCAATTTCACCACATAGATAATTTGCCAAGTTGATCATTAAATATCCTTATCCCGATCTCTCCACTCCCTAGTGTATTAAGGTAATACATGTTGAGAAACAGTGACTGATTTCACATACAACATACAGTATGATCCCTGTATCTGCAGGACCGGTATTCGAGTTTAATAAAATATGTTCTCTCTAGGCATTTAAGGGCCGGGCTTTAGCACAGCAGGTTAATCACCAGGCTGCAATAAATCTTGCCAACTGGAAGGTTGAGAGTTCAAAGCCTGGATCAGGGTGAGCTCCTGAACTTTAGCCCAGCTTCTGCCTACCTAGCAGTTTGAAAACAAATGTGAGTAGATAAATAGGAACCTCATTAAAGAGGGGAGGTATTCCAGTGGCCAGAACCGAGCACAGCCTCCAAAGATGCCGAAAGAGGGGAAAGCCTATATATACCTCTATCTGTTGTCTGTCTTGTCATTCTTATAATCGGCATTGAATGTTTGCCTTATATGTGTAATGTGATCCGCCCTGAGTCCCCTTCAGGGTGAGAAGGGCAGAATATAAATACTGTAAATAAATAAATAAAATTAAATAGCCATTTCCCAGATCCTTCGGCATGGCTCTATGTTCTACTTCTGCTATAGGTTGTTTGTTCAATAGGGTCCATTATTACCTATGGTATCTGTGTATCCACATGAAGTCCTGAAACACGGATATAGGTGCTGTACTGTACTTCGCAAAGTTGAAGCTAGTGGTTTAGGGTTCAAATATCTGTTTCCGGAGATAACTTCAAGAGTAAGCAAAGGTGGATTACCTGAGGATGCCTCCTGTTTAGCCAGAGGAAGAACACAAAAAACATTCCCAAATGGCACAGAAGTACCACAGAATGGGAAAGGATGAATATTAACCCAAAAAACTGCTCGGTCTGCCCTTTGTCTTTTCTACGTGTGACAGAGCACAATTTCAAATCATTTCCTAGCTAGGATTTAGAATTCAGGGATAATTACTATCACCGGGTGCATCTCTTGCTGGATTTTTAAATCCTTGTTCAGACATTACAATACTCACTTCCTTCAACCTATGATCAAGGAGTGTAGTATCGCATTGCCCAGCCTCAATGACATGGGCATTGGTCTTCTCCCGATATTCATATGTTCATCTCCTGTTTGCACAGACATCTCTGTTCTTCCTGGTCACATGGGCATCTCTGTTGATGTCCGAAACTGACATCTGAAGCTTAGACGCTCACATGAAGATCAATAGATGGCTGAGTGGCAATGATGGTGATGGCCATGTGTAATGAAGTGTGAATTTTTTGGTTTACAGATGTTATGTTCAATTGTGTTTTAAAAGGGTCAATATTTCAGTTATTGCATCTCTGCACTCAGGAGTTGGTTACCACGGAGAAGTGGGCAGAGCCAACTGCCGTTTTGGTGGAGAAGTGCAGGTTTGAAAAAAGCAGTTAGTCTGTGCCCTGATGAGGTACAGGGAAGACTGCTCCTCAGTTGAAGGGATCAGGGAGACTCAAATGCTTAATTTTGAGTCAGTTTAAAATAAGTTTGGTTACTTATTTAAAGGTAGTCTGTCTCCTGATAAGGAACAGATAATCTGTGATTATAATTCACAAGGTGACTGCAGTTTAAAAGCAGTAGAGAAAGAAGTGACATTTTAGGAAGTTTGAATCACCTCATTCTAGCTTTGCAACTGTTAATCAAAGTGCCTCTAAAGAGAAAAGTTATTGTAACCACTAAGCTTTGTGCCTAAATAAACTTGTTATTGTTATTCAAACACCTAAGCCTCTGTCACATATATTACCATCAAGAGTAAACAAGAAGAAGGAAGAAAAACAAAATTTAAAAGGTCTCCTCTCTGAGTAGCTAGTGGCTGCATCTTCCCATAGTGGTGGCAAGCGATAATAATCCCCTTTACATCTGGTGGCAGTATTATAAACACCTTTACATTTGGTGGCAGCATTATAAAGACTTTATTAATTGGTGGCAGGGCAGATAAACATCTTTACATTGGTGGCAGCGATTATATAATATATATAATTTAATATAAACATCTCCACACCATGATCCACTCCTTTCCTATATTGATATGTGCAAGGAAAAGGTGATCATAACAGTGCCGTAAATCAGGCTCGATCCAGCTGTCTACACTGCTCCAAAGCTGTGGGATACTCCAGGCCTTCTCTGGAGCATTGTCTGACTATGCCTGAAGCAGAGCTAAGCTGGTGTAACATCCAATAAGCATTGGAAGTGCAGCAATGTTGTGAAGACACCAAACTTGGAGTAAGTCTGGGTTTTCACACCTGAGTAGATTCACCCACAGAGATTATATTTAGCTACCATGGCAATGTAGGACTTCCAATGGCTCATTCTCATCAGGCAGCATGGAAGAAGACCTCAAAATGTGGTGTCGCCTATAATGGAGACTGCATTTCCCTACCCAGTAGCTTAAATTTTGATCATATGCATGAAAAAATTGCATGCAGTTCCAGTGTACTAGGCATACCGTAGAACAGGGGTCCCCAAACTTTTTAAACAGGGGGCCAGTTCATGATCCTTCGGTCCATTGGAGAGCCAGACTATAGTTGGCCACCGAGCAATAAATAATAATAATAATAATAATAATAATAATAATAATAATAATAATAACAACAACAATAACAATAAAAAAGAGGGTTAGAAGAGACCCTTTGGGCCATTGAGTCCAATCCCCTTCTGCCTTTGTGCATCGAAAGCACAAGCAAAGCACCCCTGACAGATGACCACCCAGCGTCAATGTTAAGAAGAAGAAGAAGAAGGAGGAGGAGGAGGAGGAGGAGGAGGGTTGGAAGAGACCCCTTGGGCCATTTAGTCCAACCCCCTTCTGCCTCTGTGCACCAAAAGCAAAGCATCCCTGATAGATGGCCACCCAGCCTCAATAATAATAATAATAATAATAATAATAATAATAATAATAATAATAATAATAATAACTGGGTGCCGTGCCAAAAGATCTCAGCCGGCATTTGGAAACAATAGACATTGACAAAATCATGATCTGCCAACTGCAAAAGGCCACCCTACTGGGATCTGCACGCATCATCCTAAAATACATCACACAGTCCTAGACACCTGGGAAGTGTTCGACTTGTGATTTTGTGATATGAAATCCAGCATATCTATCTTGTTTGCTGTGCCATAATAATAATAATAATAATAATAATAATAATAATAATAATAATAATAATAATAATAATAATAAGGGTTGTAAGAGAAGAAGAGACCCCTTGGGTTATTTAGCCCAACCCCCTTCTGCCCTTGGCCGGATAAATAGCTTCGATGGGCTGCATCCGGCCCCCGGGCCTTAGTTTGGGGACTCGGGCCGTAGAAGGACAAGAGATATAGTCAAAAAAGTGACTTTTCTGAAGTCTGATATTCATTGATAGATTGTGGCTGGTTGCAAAAATTTATAATCCTCGAGATAATGCTCCAGGAGAAGAGGCAGAAAGAATTCAAGAGCCCTAGAGATGCTATATTGTGAAAATAGGCAGAAGGGTTTCTCAAATTCCCAATGATGGATTGTTTGGCCAGTTAATGCAAAACGCATTGCTTTTCTGGGCCTGCATCCAGAAAACACTTTTCGAGATCACTCCCACCACTTTATTTTACCTTAAGCAGTAGCACTGAACTTCCGTACTATAATAAACTGGAGAAAAATAAAATAGAAGTTGAGTCTCTCTTTTTTCCTGAAATCCCAAAGACTCCAACAACAAAAGCTTTTTGCGGATGCCTCCACTTTCACCTTCAAGGAAAGGGGGCTAGTTACACATCCTGCTCGAGGAGCTCTCGCTCAACAAATGATAAAAATTGGACAGGGAAAAGGGAAGTGGGGAGGACGCCAGGTCCTGCTGCTTGACATACACAAAACTCCCGTAAAAAGTGGACATCAGGAGAGGAAAAAGTATAAACACATTCAGCTGTTGTTGGCTTAGAGAATATTGGAAAGCTCAGTCAATGTCATGCTCCCTCTTACTGATTGTCCTAACTAAGTAGGCCAGTAAGAACCAGGCTTTAGCACAGCAGGTTATTCACCAAGCTGCAATAAATCTTGCCAACCGGAAGGTTGACAGTTCGATGCCTGGGTCAGGGTGAGCACCTGACCTTTGGCCCAGCCTCTGCCTACCTAGCAGTTTGAAAACTAATGTGAGTAGATAAATAGAAACTGCATTAAAGTGGGGAGGTATTTAGACTCAGCGTTTCAATCAGAAAAAGGAGGAAGTTTACAAACAAAGAATTATCTTTGGCAGGGAGATGGAGTAACAGCACCCCCCGAGCACAGCTTCCAAAGATGCCGAAAGATGGGAAAGCCTATATATACCTCAATCTGTTGTCTGTCTTGTCATTGCTATAATCGGCATTAAATGGTTGCTGTAAATGTGTTCTGTGATCCGTCCTGAATCTCCTTTGGGGTGAGAAGGGTGAAATATAAATACTTCAAATAAATAAATACGTCTTACACCTTTAATGTTACCTAAAACAAGACCTCTATACATGTAAAGATACATGAGACATAGGTAAAGGTAAAGTTTTCCCCCTGACGTTAAGTCCAGTCGTGTCCGACTCTGGGGGTTGGTGCTCATCTCCATTTCTAAGCCGAAGAGCCGGCATTGTCCGTAGACACCTCCAAGGTCATGTGGCCGGCATGACTGCATGGAGCGCCGTTACCTTCCCACTGGAGCGGTACCTATTGATCTACTCAAATTTGCATGTTTTCGAACTGCTAGGTTGGCATGAGACATACACCTAAGTATTAGAGGGGATGGGCAACATTTTTGGATTTCCGATTCTCAGTAGCCCTAGTCAAACAGAACACATTGCACAATTCAGTGATTAGGTGGTGTTGTGCAATGGGCGGTGCACAACAGCACATAGCCTTTGAAATATTTTGCACTAATTTTCTCTTTCAAGAATAGATGAAAGGATGCGGTGCCCATAAGCAAGCATGTACTGAATGGCCCTTTCTTTGGAACTGAAAACTCACACTAAAGGTCTTCCATGAGCCCATGGAAAAATAGATTACTGCTGAAAGCACATTGTCCTGCTTTGCTTTCCTGGGCCATGTGCTTGAACTGGGAGAAGAGATGAAATAACAACCTGTGCATCAAGGCCCTTCAGCTTTCTACCCATAGCTACCCAAGCACTATTGCACATCACGTTGTTTGCCATCATCACCAATGCTGGAGAGAACTTTGAATTGATTCACAGAATGAATCCTGGTCCTTCTACTTCTATGTGTCACTTCCCTCCAAGTGTTGGCAAAGTGGTCTCTTCCTCAGATCGATTCCTTGTTTGTTTCTCCTCCAAGACAGTCTACTCTGCAGAATTCAAGACAACCTCATCCTCCTATATTGGAGTGTGCCTACATGGACCTTCTCTTTCAAGAGGGCAACCAACTTGCACTTGTTGCAAGTCTTCTGGCAAAAAATACAAATACAGTAGAGTCTCACTTATCCAAGCCTCGCTTATCCAAGCTTCTGGATTATCCAAGCCATTTTTGAAGTCAATGTTTTCAATATATTGTGATATTTTGGTGCTAAATTCGTAAATACAGTAATTACAACATAACATTACTGCGTATTGAACTACTTTTTCTGTCAAATTTGTTGTATAACATGATGTTTTGGTGCTTAATTTGTAAAATTATAACCTAATTTGATGTTTAATAGGCTTTTCCTTAATCCTTATTATCCAAGATATTCGCCTTTCCAAGCTTCTGCCGGCCCGTTTAGCTTGGATAAGTGAGACTCTACTATATACTGCAACTGCTGCAGGTTGTCAGCTCGCTATTTATTTTTACCAGTCTTAAGTAGGAAATTGACCAAAACTATAAGCCTCTGACACAAACACTCCTGCTAAACATGAAAAACACCCATGTGGGTCTAGCCTGTTCACCTCAAACCAAACCTGGGCTCTGGAGTTGGAACTCATTTTGGGTAAAGTTGGAGTCAGTAAAAACATGCCAACTCTCAGTTAAGTTTTAAAATCCACACATCCATGATAGCTGGATGAGTCCCAAGCGAAGAAGGGACTCACTACCTTCTAGATGTTCTGGACTTTGATTCTCAGAAGCCTTGCCAAAGATGGTCAATGGTAAGGTAAGTAAAGTCATAAAATAACAGAGTTGGAGCCTCTTTGCTGTCACTTTCAACACCAAGGGAGGGGGAATCACAACAAGGAAGCATCCCTTTCACACCCTCCCTGTCATTTAGCACCGCCAGAGTACCCACTATTTTCCCCAAACTTCACCAAACTCCACATTTGGGCATATTGAGTATTCGTGTCAAGTTTGGTCCAGATCCATCATTGCTTGAGTCCACAGTGAGCTCTGGATGTAGGTGAACTACAACTCCAAAACCCAAGGTCAATGCCCACCAAATCCTTCCAGTAGTCATGGAAGGATTTGGTGGGCATGGGAGTTCCGTGTGCCAACCAATTCCATTGTTGGCGGAGTTCAGAATGCACTTTGATAGTAGGTGAACTATAAGTCTCAGCAACTACAACTCCCAAATGACAAAATCAACCCCCCCAACCTCAACAGTATTGAAATATAGGTGTATCGGGTATGTACCAAATTTGGTCAGGTGAATGAAAATACACCCTGCATATTAAATATTTACATGACGATTCACAACAGTAGCAAAATGACAGTTAGGAAGTAGCAAAGAAAATAATTTTATGGTTGGGGTGTCACCACAACATGAGGAAGTGTATTACAGGATGACAGTTATGAAGTACAGTAGAGTCTCACTTATCCAACACTCGCTTATCCAATGTTCTGGATTATCCAACGCATTTTTGTAGTCAATGTTTTCAATACATCATGATATTTTGGTGCTAAATTCGTAAATACAGTAATCACTACATAGCATTACTGTGTATTGAACTACTTTTTCTGTCAAATATGTTGTATAACATAATGTTTTGGTGCTTAATTTGTAAAAGCATAACCTTTTTTGATGTTTAATAGGCTTTACCTTAATCTCTCCTTTTTATCCAACATATTCGCTTATCCAACGTTCTGCCGGCCCATTTATGTTGGATAAGTGAGACTCTACTGTACTGTACATACGCAATAATGCTATGTAGTAATTACTGTATTTACGAATTTAGCACCAAAATATCATGATGTATTGAAAACATTGTCTACAAAAATGCGTTGGATAATCCAGAACGTTGGATAAGTGAGTGTTGGATAAGTAAGACTCTACTGTAGTAATGAATATAATTTTATGGTTGGGATCATCATAACATGATGAAGGAAGGGGTCGTGGCATTAGGAAGGTTGAGAACCACTGACTTAGAGATCCCTAAACCGGTGAGTAATAAAACCCAACAGAAGTCACACATGCAAAGGTGGAGGAGGATCAAGTACAGAAGCATCTTTGTTGTCAACATTCAAAGGCGGCAGAGAAGAAGATCCAGCCCAGAGCTGGACCTGAGATTAGGAAGGTTGAGAAGCACTGGTCCAGACAGAAGGAGAGTCTTCGGCAAACAAAAAGCTGGGCCAGAAACGGTTCTGGAAATGATGCTTCTCTTTCCCTTCCTTTGCATTGCTTTCTTCCTATTGGGCTCCATTTAGGAGGAGAAAGGGGAAGAAGCAGCTGCCCAACCCCTCCTTTGGCTTGGCTTTCCCTTGAATGTGTGTGTGTGTGTGTTAGTGTGTTCACCAGCATTATAGTCACCCCCTTTTGAGGTGGCCAAGGGCCTTCTCTTCCCCAATCCCCACCCTCTATGTCTGTCTTCTTGCAAAAAGGATGGCGCCTTGGAGAAAGAGGGAGGGGAAGGAGAAGCATCTCCTGGGCCTCGGTTTGGATCTGGACCCGATGTGGCGGGTGGGCAAAAGGCAAGGAAGGAGAGGGGGGGAAGCTCCCTTTCCTGACCCCCCCTAGGAATAAAAACCACCCAAGAAGGGCCCTTCTTTGGACTCACCCGGGCCGGCCAGTGCGGGTAGCCTTTCATTTTGGCGAAGACCAGATCTCCGGCTTTGTATTCGCGGGGCCTGGGGCGAGCCATGGGGGCGAGGAAGAAGAAGAGGAAGAGGAGGCTTTCCTCCCAAGGAAGGAAGGGAGGAACGAAGGAAGGAAGGAAGGAAGGGGATGCCCTCTCTCTCCTCTTCCTCCAATGGTGATGAAGAATAGGAAGAAAGGGAGGCGGGCTACAAGGCCATCCCCATCCTCAGATGGAGAAACATGGAGGCCGCCTCTTCCCGTTGAAGAAAGGGCTGGCGCTCCCCGCCTCGCTCTCCGGCTCCTTTCGGGTCCTTGCCTTTCTTTGCTTTGGAAGCAGAGCTCAATGCCGGCCGGGAGAACAAGGCTCTCTCCTCCTTTCCTCCCTTCCTTCCTTCCTCCTTTCTCCCTCCTCCCTACAGAGAGGAGGCGGATCGCAACTCTCGTTCCCACCGCGCTGGAGAGCAAGACGCTTTGGCCGCTTCTCAGGCAACACCACCCTTGAGAAAAAGGGCAGCAGGGTCCGGAGAGGCACAGAGAAATCCATTTCAGACTAATGGATCTAATTTACATATGTTTTAATTGTTATGATGTTTTAAATGATGTCTTTTGATCGTTTTAATTGAGTATATATACTGTTTTTGTTTCATTATTATGTTCTTGGCATTAAATGTTGCCAACTGTTGTAAGCCGGGCTGTGGCGCAGCTGGCTCATAACCAGCTGCAATAAATCACTACTGACCGAGAGGTCATGAGTTCGAAGCCCGGGTCGGGTTAAGCCCCCGCCTATTAAATAGCCCGGCTTGCTGTTGACCTATGCAGCCCCAAAAGACAGTTGCATCTGTCAAGTAGGGAAATTTAGGTACGCTTTATGCGGGAGGCTAATTTAACTACAGTAGAGTCTCACTTATCCAACATAAACGGGCCGGCAAAATGCTGGATAAGCGAATATGTTGGATAATAAGGAGGCATTAAGGAAAAGCCTATTAAATGTCAAATTACAGTAGAGTCTCACTTATCCAACATAAACGGGCTGGCAGAATGTTGGATAAGCGAATATGTTCGATAATAAGGAGGCATTAAGGAAAAGCCTATTAAATGTCAAATTACAGTAGAATCTCACTTATCCAACATAAACGGGCCGGCAAAATGCTGGATAAGCGAATATGTTGGATAATAAGGAGGCATTAAGGAAAAGCCTATTAAATGTCAAATTACAGTAGAATCTCACTTATCCAACATAAACGGGCCGGCAAAATGTTGGATAAGCGAATATGTTGGATAATAAGGAGGCATTAAGGAAAAGCCTATTAAATGTCAAATTACAGTAGAATCTTACTTATCCAACATAAACGGGCCGGCAAAATGCTGGATAAGCAAATATGTTGGATAATAAGGAGGCATTAAGGAAAAGCCTATTAAATGTCAAATTACAGTAGAATCTCACTTATCCAACATAAACGGGCCGGCAAAATGTTGGATAAGCGAATATGTTGGATAATAAGGAGGCATTAAGGAAAAGCCTATTAAATGTCAAATTACAGTAGAGTCTCACTTATCCAACATAAACGGGCCGGCAGAATGTTGGATAAGCGAATATGTTGGATAATAAGGAGGCATTAAGGAAAAGCCTATTAAATGTCAAATTACAGTAGAGTCTCACTTATCCAACATAAACGGGCCGGCAGAATGTTGGATAAGCGAATATGTTGGATAATAAGGAGGCATTAAGGAAAAGCCTATTAAATGTCAAATTACAGTAGAGTCTCATCCAACATAAACGGGCTGGCAGAATGTTGGATAAGCGAATATGTTGTATAATAAGGAGGCATTAAGGAAAAGCCTATTAAATGTCAAATTACAGTAGAGTCTCACTTATCCAACATAAACGGGCTGGCAGAATGTTGGATAAGCAAATATGTTGGATAATAAGGAGGCATTAAGGAAAAGCCTATTAAATGTCAAATTACAGTAGAGTCTCACTTATCCAACATAAACGGGCTGGCAGAATGTTGGATAAGTGAATATGTTGGATAATAAGGAGGCATTAAGGAAAAGCCTATTAAATATCAAATTAGGTTATGATTTTACAAATGAAGCACCAAAACATCATGTTAAACAACACATTTGGCAGAAAAAGTAGTTCAATACGCAGTAATGCTATGTAATAATTACTGTGTTTATGAATTTAGCACCAAAATATCACGATATATTGAAAACATTGACTACAAAAATGCATTGGATAATCCAGAACGTTGGATAAGCAAGTGTTGGATAAGTGAGACTCTACTGTACATTATGATTTTACAAATGAAGCACCAAAACATTATGTTATACAACAAATTTGACAGAAAAAGTAGTTCAATACGCAGTAATGCTATGTAGTAATTACTATATTTACGAATTTAGCACCAAAATATCACGATATATTGAAAACATTGACTACAAAAATGTGTTGGATAATCCAGAATGTTGGATGAGCAAGTGTTGGATAAGTGAGACTCTACTGTAATTTACAACATCATAAAACTGCCAGCAAAACACGAGGAAAGGAATGAGGAAGTACAGCCACTAGTGGACAGTGAAGCAACAGCTCCCCCTGTGGCCGGAATCGTGAAGCTGGAAAAAAATGTTAAATGCCTGTGTGTCTGTCTATATATGTTGTTTGTCTGTTGGCATTGAATGTTTGCCATATATGTGTTCATTGTAATCCGCCCTGAGTCCCCTTCGGAGTGAGAAGGACGGAATATAAATACTGTAAATAAATAAATAAATAAGCCGCCCTGAGTCCCTCCAGGGGAGAAGGGTGGGGTATAAATGCTGGAAATAAATAAATAAATAAATTCTCTCTCCCTCCTTTTGCCCCGGGGAAGAATACCCGATCCCCCCCTGCCAATGTCTAAATCCGCACTGCCCTCCTAGGCAGGCCTTGGGGTCCCAAAGGAGGGGTTTGGTGGCTTGCTTGGGCGCCTCTCCGGATACTGCTGCTCAGTCGTTTAGTCGTCTCCGACTCTTCGTGACCTCATGGACCGGTCCACACCAGAGCTCCCTGTCGGCCGTCACCGCCCCCAGTTCCTTCAAGGTCGAGCCAGTCACTTCAAGGATACCGTCCATCCATCTTGCCCTTGGTCGGCCTCTCTTCCTTTTTCCTTCCATTTCCCCCAGCATCGTGATCTTTTCCAAGCTTTCCTGTCTCCTCATGATGTGGCCAACAAGTTAAACATGAGCCAGCAATGTGATGTGGCTGCTAAGAAAGCCAATGGGATTTTGGCCTGCATCAGTAGGGGTATAACGTCTAGATCCAGGGAAGTCCTGCTCCCCTCTATTCTGCCTTGGTCAGACCACACCTGGAATCACACTGTGTCCAATTCTGGGCACCACAGTTGAAGGGAGATGTTGACAAGCTGGAAAGCGGAAAGAGGAGGGCAACTAAAATGATCAAAGGCCTGGAGAACAAGCCCTATGAGGAGCAGCTTAAAGAACTAGGCATGTTTAGGCTGCAGAAGAGAAGGCTGAGAGGAGACATGATAGCCATGTACAAATACGTGAGGGGAAGTCATAGGGAGGAGGGAGCAAGCTTGTTTTCTGCTGCCCTGCAGACTAGGACGCAATGGAACAATGGCTTCAGACTACAGGAAAGGAGATTCCACCTGAACATCAGGAAGAACTTCCTCACTGTGAGAGCTGTTCACCAGTGGAACTCTCTGCCCCGGACTGTGGTGGAGGTTCCTTCTTTGGAGGCTTTTAAACAGAGGCTGGATGGCCATCTGTCGGAGGTGCTTTGAATGCGATTTCCTGCTTCTTGGCAGGGGGTTGGACTGGATGGCCCATGAGTTCTCTTCCAACTCTACTATTCTATGATTCTATAAAATACTTCAGCTTTGCTTCTAATATCCTTCCCTCCAGTGAGCAGCCATTGGGCATTATTTCCTGGAGGATGGACTGGTTGGATCTTCTTGCGGTCCAAGGCACTCTCAGGATTTTCCTCCAGCACCAGAGTTCAAAAGCATCTCTCTTCCTTTGCTCAGCCTTCCTTATGGTCCAGCTCTCGCATCCATAGGTTACTATGGGGAATACCATTGCTTTGACTGTGCGGACCTTCGTTGCCAGTGTGATGTCTCTGCTTTTCACTATTTTGGTGAGGTTGGCCATTGCTTTTCTCTCAAGAAGTAAACGTCTTCTGGTGGCAGTCTGCATCTGCCTAGAAATATAAACTCTGTCACTGCCTCTACGTTTTCTCCCTCTATTTGCCAGTTATCAATCGGTCTGGTTGCCATAATCTTGGTTTTCTTGATGTTTAGCTGCAGCCCAGCTTTTGCACTTTCTTCTTTCACTTTGGTGATAAGGCTCCTCAGCTCTTCCTCACTTTCGGCCATCAGAGTGGTATCATCTGCATACCTAAGGTTGTTAATGTTTCTTCCAGCAATTTTAACCCTGGCCTTGGATTCCTCAAGCTCCGCACATCGCATGATGTGTTCTGCATATAAGTTGAATAGGGAGGGTGAAAGTATGCAGCCCTGTCGCACTCCTTTCCCAATCTTGAACCAGTCTCCTGTTCCGTGGTCTGTTCTTACTGTGGCTACTTGGTCTTTATACAGATTTCTCAGGAGACAGACAAGGTGACTTGGTATCCCCATATCACCAAGAACATGCCATAGTTTATTATCATCCACACAGTTGAAGGCTTTAGAATAGTCAATAAAGCAGAAGTAGATGTTTTTCTGAAACTCCCTGGCTTGTTCCATTATCCAGCGGATATTGGCATTTTCTCTCTCTACTGCTCTGGAATTTGCATGACCCCACCCACTGCCTCTCCCTTAATTCTTTCATATTTTCTATGGCACACAGCAACTAAAAATACTAGACAGCGAGGTTTCATCATGATTTATAGCCATTGTAGGGACTGGGATATATAGTTCACCTGCAATCTAAGAGCGGTCTGAACCCCACCAACATTGGACCTGGAACTAACTTGGCAAACAAACCCAACGTGGCCATCTGGTGAGGTTTGGGGTGATTGACCTTGTCATCCAGGAGTGATAGTTCATCCGTATTCAGAGAACACTGAACCCAGCAGATGACGGATTTGGAAGAAATTTGGCACATAG
Source organism: Anolis carolinensis (assembly GCF_035594765.1). Taxonomy (NCBI): domain Eukaryota; kingdom Metazoa; phylum Chordata; class Lepidosauria; order Squamata; family Anolidae; genus Anolis; species Anolis carolinensis. Next base: position 14,348,440 of record NW_026943822.1, on the reverse strand, counting down.
ACACAAGATGGCCAACTGTGAATACTAGTGGAATTTGGGGAGGATTGACCCAAGATTTTTGGGAATTGTAGTTCACCCAGGGACCCCTGGTGGCACAGTGTGTTAAAGCGCTGAGCTGCTGAACTTGCAGACCAAAAAGTCCCAGGTTGAAATCCCGGGAGCGGAATGAGCACCCGCTGTTAGCGCCAGCTTCTGCCAATCTAGCAGTTCGAAAACATGCAAATGTGAGTAGATCAAATAGGTACCACTCCGGCGGGAAGGTAGAGTCAGACATGACTGGACTTAACGTCAGGGGAAACCTGTACCTTTTTTTAAATGCTAATATTGTGCTATGCTAATAATATAATATATTGTATCTATATATATAAAAGAGTGATGGCATCAGGGCAGCGGACAAAACAACAAAACTACAGGCCTCCCAACCTCGAAATTTGACAACACAACCCATCATTCATGGCTCTAGGTTGATACAACAAAAAGAAAAGAAAAATAAAGTCCTAATTAGATAGAGAGGAATAATAGTTTTTATCCAATTGCTGCCACTTTAGAGGGCTAAGCTCTGCCCACTTGGTCTGCTAGCAACCTACTCAGCCCAGGGGACAGGCACAGTTAGGCCTCACTTAGGCTTCTTCCACAGATTATCAGATTTTAACTGGATTATATAGCAGTGTAGACTCAAGGCCCTTCCACGCAGCTATATAACCCATTTAGAATCTTATATTATCTGCTTTGAACTGGATTATCTTGACTCCACGCTGCCATATAATCCACTTCAGTGTGCATACTAAACATAAAGACAACCATACAACAGACATTCAATGCCACCACTACCTCAACAATTTCTCACCAACACCACCAGACAATGCCACAGCAACGCGTGGCCGGGCACAGCTAGTGTATATATAATATTGATACTAATATTACAATGTCATACAATATAATACTAATAATAATGCAACATAATATTAATTATACATTATATATTAAATGTAATATTACTAATAATATTACAGTATAGTGGTATAATACAATATAGTAATATATAATGCTAATATTGTGCTATGCCATTAATATAATATATTGTATGTACATACAATTTATAAGACGCTCTTGAGTCCCATTCGGGGCGAGAGAGGGCAGGATATAAATGTAGTAAATAAATGAACAAATAATTGTTGTTGGGAGGGGTGTTTTTTTGCACTACAAATAAGACATGTGCAGTGTGCATAGGAATTTGTTCGTATTTTTTTTTCCAAATGATTTTTTTTTTCGTGTCAGGAGCAACCGGGGTTGCTTCTGGAGTGAGAGAATTGGCCGTCTGCAAGGACGTTGCCCAGGGGACGCCCGGATGTTTTGATGTTTTTACCATCCTTGTGGGAGGCTTCTCTCATGTCCCCGCATGGAGCTGGAGCTGATAGAGGGAGCTCATCCACACTCTCCCCAGGTGGGATTCGAACCTGGCAGCTTTCAGGTCAGCAACCAAACCTTCAAGTCACTTAGTCCACTACGCCATCTGGGGATAATGATAATTCAGCCCCTCAACCGTCTCAGGGACTATGAACCGGCCCTCTACTTTAAAAGTTTGAGGACCCCTGATGTAATTGAACCAAACTTGGCGCACAGAACTCCCATGACCAAGAGGAAATACTGGAAGGGTTTGGTGGGAATTGGGGCCAAATTTGCTCTCCTCCAATCTTCTGGGACTTTTTGTGTTCTCCAAAAACTCTCAAAGATGATTGCCAGTGGTTCCGAAACAACTTCCGCTAGTTCCTTCAATACTCTTGAATGTAGTTGATCAGGCCCTGGGGACTAGTCTGTCATCTAGTGCTGTGTTTTAATTGAAACACTGAAGGACACTACTGTATATACATTTGACCTTTTACTATAACAAAGAAAAAAAATATTGTCCTTGCTTTTGTTTTCACTTGTTTCTTCCAAAGTTGCATGTTTTAGTTTTGTTGCCTTAGGATATTAGCAAAAGCTTATCAAAGAATAGTAGATTTTTTAAAAAACGGAATTTAAGAGTTGTAGTGTTTTGTGCTTTTTTTTCTTGTTAGTGTATAAGAACTAATATGTTTATCAAAATATAATGGGGTTTTTTTTTTGGGGGAGACAGAATTTCATCTTCCTCGATTCGTGTTTGGGCAACGCTGCGTTTGGTCTAAATCTAAATCATTGCTGGTCCAAGACTGTGGTTGTTGAGATATGGTATATTAAGAAACGGAGATGTCAGTTTCATAGCAAACCGGGCAACCCTCCCCTGGTTTACAGGCAAAGAAGAGAAAGGGAAGCAGTTCATCTTGTTTTTCAATTAGCTTTTTCTTAAGCTGCCAAGAGGATTTTAAATATCCACTTTAAGGTCACTGATATTTTCTCTTGCAGTACTAAATCGTTTGCAATAGAGGGCTCTGTCTACCAACAAGAGCATCCTGTTTCAATCATGCCAACCTGCAGAAGAGGTTCACTATTCCAATTTCCCTTCCGCCAAAAGCTTCAGCGGCTTTCCAGGGAGCAGGTTAGGGCCCTTCCACACAGCTATATAACCCAGAATATCAAGGCAGAAAATCCCACAATATCTACTTTGAACTAGGTTATCTGAGTCCACATATTCCAGATCAAAGCAAGGGCCTTAAACTTTATAAAGAGAAGCTCCCGGTGGCGCAATGGGTAAACCGCTGAGCTGCTGAACTTGCTGACCGAAAGGTTGGTGGTTCAAATCCGGGAAGTGGAATGAGCTCCCACTATTAGCCCCAGCTTCTGCCAACCTAGCAGTTCGAAAACATGCAAATGTGAGTAAATCGATAGGTACCGCTTCTGCGGGAAAGTAATGGCGCTCTATGCAGTCATGCTGGCCACATAACCTTGGAAGCGTCTACGGACAACACTAGCTCTTCGGCTTAGAAATAGTTTTTTTTAAAAAATGTTTAATTGTTTTATCCCACTCCCATCCTCCCTTACTTTTACATGCTATTTATACAGAAAACTACAGAAGTTACATTTGAAATTGTTAATGTGGGATTTGTGCATTGGTAGGGTTTAAATGAAATTTGTGTCTTACCTGTAATGCATACTGATTGCATCATCCAGAGTGTACTATAGTCTGTAAAGAGTTAATTACTAAGAAGCTGTGATGACCTTGATGTGTGGCTGGAACCAGGGAGTGTCCAGACACAAGTGTGTATGCATTACTGATTGCGTTTAGTTCTGTTTTGAGTCGAGTGCTGTCTGCCTAGAGTGAGAGTCAAGTCCTGTGTTCGTCTATTGTCTGCAAGCTTGTTTGTCTTGATTATTACTGCTTACAGTAAAACTTGTATATAGTTTTACCATCGTCTCTGATGTCTCTTCGTTCTGCGTTCCACTGATTCCATCCAACTACTGCTGCGTTGCAAATTACTCTGACAGAAATACCAATCTCAATCTTAATTTTTCCACTCCATATCTTAGCACATTCTCTAAATAGTTCTTAACTGGTTCTCACATCCAGTTGATGTTTAATAGTCTTTTCCTTAATCCCTCCTTATTATCCAACATATTTGCTTATCCAACATTCTGCCGGCCCGTTTATGTTGGATAAGTGAGACTCTACTGTATATACTTATACCAATTTGTCAGTCATGCCAATGCCACATGACCTCGGAGGTGTCTACTGACAACGCCGGCTCTTCAGCTTTGAAATGGAGATGAGCACCAACTCCCAGAGTCGGACACAACTACGGTTTTCTCTCTCTCCCCACTTTCTTTAATCTTCTAATGCATTTCTTTTACTTTGGCCACGAACTATTAGATTAGGCAAGCGCTCTGTGCTGAATACTTTTGAGATCTCACCTTGTGGATTCCTAAAGCACTGAAAGGAGCATCGGAGAATGGGCGTTCTATGTACATAATTACATTGTTGTAAATACAAGCGTTGGGAACAGATTTGACACTTCTTCTTGCCCGGGCATGGATTTCAAGGCGTGTTGGGAAACATCCATTCACAGTGAGCAAGCCCAGATTATGAGAAAAGCCATCCTAGCACCGGTGGTAAGAAAGAATTGCCCTCAAGGCAGCTGCCAGCATCTCGATGAGGGTTGCCAGATCCCTGGCCCACATTTTCCCCTTTTCAGGATCCATCTCCAGGTGAAAAGACAAGGGAAGAATCCTCCTGTTTTGCTAAACTCAACTTTGGCCGAGAGGACAAGGCTGCATGCCAGTCTCCAGCTCAGCTCCAAGATTAGTTTGCTATAATTTCCACAGGTTAATTGATTTGTTGCCAAACATTTCCATGTTTACGTAGTTAGCTCTCTCCTTCTACTTAGTCATTATTGCAGGGATCACCCTCCACTCTGCTGTACATCTACTCTGCAAGTGGCCTGGATCAAATATTCATTATCCTTAGTTTAGGTGGGAAGGAATAATCCCATTGGGTTGCTGTGAGTTTTCCAGGCTGTATGGCCATGTCCCAGAAGCATTCTCTTCTGACATTTTGCCCACATCTATGGCAGGCATCCTCAGATGTTGTGATGTCTCAATGTGTTGTCAAAGGCTTTCATGGCCATAATCACAGGGTTGTTGTGTGTTTTCCAGGATGTATGACCATGTCTCAGAGGCATTCTCTCCTGACATTTCGCTCACATCTATGGCAGGCATCCTCAGACATTGTGATGTCTCAATGTGTTGTCGAAGGCTTTCATCATGGCTGGGATCACAGGGTTGTTGTGTGTTTTCCGGGCTGTCTAGCCATGTCCCAGAAGCATTCTCTCCTGACGTTTCGCCCACATCTATGGCAGGCATCCTCAAACATTGCAGTGTCTCAGTGTGTTGTCGAAGCCTTTAATGGCCAGGATCACAGGGTTGTTGTGTGTTTTCCGGGCTGTCTAGCTATGTCCCAGAAGCATTCTCTCCTGACATTTCGCCCACATCTATGGCAGGCATCTTCAGACGTTGTGATGTCTTTTGGAAACTAGGCAAGTGTTTATATATCTGTGGAAGGTCCAGGGTGGGAGAAAGAGCACTTGTCTGTTTGAGGCAAGTGTGAATGTTGTAATTGGCCACCTTGATTAGCATTGAATAGCCTTGCAGCTTCAAAGCCTGCCTGCTTCCTGCCTGGCGGAATCCTTTGTTGGGAGGTGTTAGCTATATAATAACAATATAAAACTTTATTTGTACTCTGCCCTATCTCCCCAAGGGGACTCAGGGTGGATTCCAACATAAAATGGCAAACATTCAATGCCTCCTTAAATAAACAATACTGACATAAAATCCCAGAGAAACCCCGCATATAAAAAATCACATTAAAACCTAACATCAATGAATTAAACCTAACATCAATAAATTAAATTGCATGTAGTCAAACAAAATTATATAATAACAAAAAAGTTGGCCCCTGATTGATTCATGTCTGGAATTCCTCTGCTTCTTTCAGAGTGTTGTTCTTTATTTACTGTCCTGATTTTAGAATCTTTTTAATATTGGGAGCCAGATTTTGTTCATTTTCATGGTTTCCTCCTTTCCGTTGAAATTGTCCACATGTTTGTGGATTTTAGTGGCTTCTCTGTGTAGTCTGACATTATGCTGTCAAAGTGGTCCAGCATTTCTGTGCTCTCAAATAATACATTGTGTCCAGATTGGTTCATCCAGTTCTCTGCTATGAATGACTTTTCTGGTTGAATTACTCTTTCATGTTCCTGAACAATCTTTTTTCTCTAACCACTTGCTTATAGAATGCTAATTCTGTAAACATATTTTTCCAGGACATATTTAGAACAAATGAACTCAAAGACTTTAACAGTAAATTTTTTATTAACACATAGAAAATTCTGAAGAAATACAAAATAGTATTACTTTGTGGGAACAGTGGAAATGAAACCCAAAGGAGGCGGGCATTACAACGTTCATTTACAGCACACATTTCTTTCATGTTGAAATAAAATTCAGCAACCACTTTTCTACTGCTAATACTATTAAATATGAAAAAGAATGTGAACTAAATGGAAGAAAATATCACAGACTGCAGTTTGCCAACCAGCCACCTTTACTTCAACAGGATGTCACAAATGTAACTGAACAATGAGCGGACCCTTTTTGTTATAGATTTAAAAAGTTACTTGGTTAGGACACTCCTTTCGAATTCATCTGCAGAATTCTGAGAGTTGTAATTCCCAAAGTAACCTTTCCAATATCAGTTGGATCTTTGCCTCCTAAGCTCTAAATTCTTTACAGCCACATGACACTTCACACTCTGCTTGCTGTGAGCTGAATGCTCAACTATAATTATCCTGCTTTTGTATTATTGGATGCTCTGCTGTATTTTTGGGAGTTTTCCCTAACACATAAAATTCCTAACACCTGCCAGGTCCAGGATGTAACTCTCACTAATAGTCACCATCACATGATAAAGAGTACGGAGAAAACAAAAACTGAGCTAAATTGTAACTTCCGAAGGAAAGGTTCAATATCCTAGGAATTGCAAAATACTCTCAACACTTTGGCCTTGTATGTACAAAAGGTGCCGTCACTGCCATGCATAGGGATCACAACAGACGGAAATTTTGAATACAAATAATATGACCGTTGAATCAATGAAAAGAAGCTATCTAAAGCCACTTCATCAAGGACACAAACAGAGTAATGCTATGACATGATCACTACTTATACCATAAATGTTTTTCTTTTTATAAAAAATACAACCTAAGACCAATTTCATTAAGTGCATAATAGAACATAATGCAGAACACCGGTGTGTGTACAGTGACAAGGATATTCAACATTATTATTACATTTATACCAACCACTGCTTTCGTTTCAAAGGGAGTGTTAACCAAACCAGTTCTCTCGTTTTCATGTCACAACAAAGACAAGCATTTCCCCTTTTAGTGATAAACAACAGTGACAAAACAAATCTGAAATACAGAGCAACATATGAATGCTTCCACCCCATTCACCGATCTCATGTTGTTTCCTGTCCAATGTTTTAAAAATGCTGCCGTTATCTTCTTTTTCAGAAAGTAACTTGTTCTCAAGGTAGCAACAACACAAAAAAAATACAGATTGCATTACAAAAAAATGCCCTGCATGTAGTTCAAAAGTCTTTGGAAGCATCTTACTAGCTTTTATTTATTATATTCAAATGTTTTTCAGAAGCCCCTGAAGTTAACGGAGAGTTCTTTAACCAAAATATCAAAGGAATGTTTTCTTTTTTTTTTGAAAACAATTCTTTGGGGCTGATATTTTCATTATACAGTAGAGTCTCACTTATCCAATGTAAACGGGCCGGCAGAACATTGGATAAGCGAATATGTTGGATAATAAGGAGGGATTAAGGAAAAGCCTATTAAACATCAAATTAGGTTGTGATTTTACAAATTAAGCACCAAAACATCATGTTATACAACAAATTTGACAGAAAAAGTAGTTCAATACACAGTAATGCTATGTAGTAATTACTATATTTACGAATTTAGCACCCAAATATCATGATGTATTGAAAACATTGACTACAAAAATGCGTTGGATAATCCAGAACGTTGGATAAGTGAGACTCTACTGTAGTTCAAAAGTCTTTGGAAGCATTTTACTAGCTTTTACTTATTATATTCACATGTTTTTCAAAAGCCCCTGAAGTTAACGGAGAGTTCTTTAACCAAAATATCAAAGGAATGTTTTCTGGTTTTTTGAAAACAATTCTTTGGGACTGATATTTTCATTATACAGTAGAGTCTCACTTATCCAACACTCGCTCATCCAACATTCTGGATTATCCAACGCATTTTTGTAGTCAATGTTTTCAACATATCATGATATTTTGGTGCTAAATTCATAAATACAGTAATTACTAAATAGCATTACAGCGTATTGAACTACTTTTTCTGCCAAATTTGTTGTCTAACATGATGTTTTGGTGCTTCATTTGTAAAATCATAACCTAATTTGATGTTTAATAGGCTTTTCCTTAATGTCTCCTTATTACCCAAATATTTGCTTATCCAACATTCTGCCGGCCCGTTTATGTTGGATAAGTGAGACTCTACTGTATTTTAAGTAATATGGGAGGCTTGAACTGCTGAGCAGCGTCAGTGTTATGCAGTTTGCACATCCATCTCAGGCTCTATCTACCTTGTCATATAATCCAGTTTTTGAATCTGCTTTAAGGTGGATTATATGGCAGTGTAGACCAGGCATGGGCAAACTTGGGCCCTCCAGGTGTTTTGGACTTCAACTCCCACAATTCCTAACAGCTGGCAGTTGCCCATGCCTGATGTAGACTCATATAATCCAGTTTAAAGCAGATAAACTCCATTCAGAAACTGGGTTATGTGGTCAGTATAGATGGGGCCTTAGAGCCAGCTCCATTGTTCACTGAGATATAAACATTTACATGCGTTTAAAAAAGACCCTGCATTTTTCAAAAGTAGCCAAAATGTAGCAACAATTTTAATATGATCTGTGATTAAATTTAAAAAAACTTATCAAGACCTCCAGAATGTGATGCTTTGTCTTCTCAAATTAGTGGCTTTGATTTCTGGCACTGGATAACCGATTGCAGAAAGAAACACAATCGGAAAGTACACGATAATACTGTAAGATCAACCTGGAGGCAGAGCTAAATGTTACATGAAACCCAACGCTCTTGTTGATAACTCTGCCCACGTGCAAATTTGCTAACATTTCGTGGCAACCATTTGTAGAGATGGAACAAAACACAACTTGATGGCATCAGGATATATAACAAGATTTCACTACACATTATAGAGAGAAAAGGGGAAATGTAACACAGGGATGCCATTTATGGATGACAGCTTTCTGTTTCTCGTCATTAATGCTCCAATCTTAATACAGTAGGCTCTCAGGACCTCATAAATCGCAGGATCTCCATTTCTACACACTTTTGAAACAGTTTACAGATAGAGTCCCACGGAGTCTATTATACGAATTAGGGTTGTGCATGGATTTCGTATCCCCATTTCATCCGTTTTCTTCGGTACCTTTAGTACCCGGTACGAAAACCCTCCTGACACGAAAGCAAGCGGGAACTGATCTTGGCTCCTCCTCCCCTATTTGGCATCACAGTTGAATCTTTTTGATTTTCCTTAATTTTCCTGATTCTTTTATTTAGTGGGACTGACTGGGAGTTGGAAACCGGAGGGACAGTGGGTGGGGTGTGCGGAGACGGAGAGTCACCCTGGGCTGATAGAAAACAGCTCTTTCGGTACCCCCAGAGTAAAAACAGATATTTATTTATTTTATTTATTTCCAACATTTACCCTGTTTCCCCGAAAATAAGACATCCCCGAAAAATAAGACCTAGTCAAAGTTTTGCTGAATTGCTAAATATAAGGCCTCCCCCGAAAGTAAGACCTAGTAAAGTTTTTGTTTGGAAGCATGCCCAGCACCTGCCAAACAGAACACCAGAGCATGCAGGATTGGTAAATGTACATATCAGTTGTACATGGAAATAATGGTACAGTAGAGTCTCACTTATCCAACATGAATGAGCCTGCAGAACGTTGGATAAGCGAATATGTTGGATAATAAGGAGGGATCAAGGAAAAGTCTATTAAACATCAAATTAGGTTATGATTTTACAAAAGAAGCACCAAAACATCATGTTATACAACAAATTTGACAGAAAAAGTAGTTCAATATGCAGTAATGCTATGTAGTAATTACTGTATTTACAAATTTAGCACCAAAATATCACAATGTATTGAAAACATGGACTACAAAAATGCGTTGGATAATCCAGAACGTTGGATAAGCGAATGTTGGATAAGTGAGACTCTACTGTAGTAACAAGAAATTCTTGATAGGATTCACAGTTTGTCTGGTTATGCTGATTTGTGATGACAACTACTGTACAGTATATAATAAATGTTTTTTTTTTGTTTAACAATAAATGTGAATTTTTCTTCCTGGAAAAATAAGACATCCCCTGAAAATAAGACCTAGCACATCTTTGGGAACAAAAATTAATATAAGACACTGTCTTATTTTCAGGGAAACACAGTACAGTAGAGTCTCACTTATCCAAGCCTCGCTTATCCAAGCCTCTGGATAATCCAAGCCATTTTTCTAGTCAATGTTTTCAATATATCATGATATTTTGGTGCTAAATTCGTAAATGCAGTAATTACAACATAACATTACTGCGTATTGAACTACTTTTTCTGTCAAATTTGTTGTATAACATGATGTTTTGATGCCTAATTTGTAAAATCATAACCTAATTTGATGTTTAATAGGCTTTTCCTTAATCCCTCCTTATTATCCAAGATATTCGCTTATCCAAGCTTCTGCCGGCCCGTTTAGCTTGGATAAGTGAGACCCTACTGTATATCCCGCCCTTCTCACCTGAAGGGACTCAGGGCGGCGTACAAAATTGGCAACAATTCGATGCCTACACATAATTAAAACAGCAAGGAAAATCCAATTAAAACAATTTAAACAATATAAACATATAAAACATATGATTAAAATCCATTCATCCAAAATTCTCGTGCTGTAGCCATCCTCCCGCATTCGGGAGGCTCCCAAATAAAGGATCAGGGCTCCCGCATGAAACGTCTCGTGGTTTACCCGGATTGCACAACTCTAATACGAATGCAAAACTACTTCTGCCTGTTGCCTGTGGGGCTCTGTCTGTAAACTGTTTCAAAAGTGTGTAGAAATAGAGGATTATAGAGTCAGGAGTAATTGTCCTCACAGCTCCCGATTCGCATGGAAACGGCTGAAGGTGCTTAATTTAACATGGGATGGGATCGGTCATATTCACCTGTATGACATCGCTTTAGTGACACTGAAGAGTGGGTGTTCCTGTGGGCAGTCTCCAAATGAGTATTGATGCTCCTTTCCTTGCCAGTAATCCTCTATCATGATTCTTTCATGGTAGTTTTTAAAATTAATTTATTCATCAGCAATTGCGCAGTTTCAATATATCAGCACTTAGTTGTTGATATATTTTCCTCCTTACTATACCTATATTTTGGACTTCCACAATTCTGAGGTTCCCCTTTTCTCAATTAAAGAAAGAAAGAAATCGGTGTAGGCAGGGACTACACGCATCTGTGTGTTAACTCAGAAACCAGAGGATTACTGTAGAAATGGACAAAAGTACACTGTAGACATGTCCAAAAAATCGTTTTGAATCGTATATCGGAATTATTTCGGATTGTTCTCGCTTTTTGATACGCATTCCGAGACATTGTCTCACAGCGCAACCGGCAATGTAATTCGAACCATTGTTGGCCCATTCTCTAATTGTCTCTTAATGTTTTGTTAATTTTTCCCCCCAAATTTTTTAAAATATATATTTTTAAAAAAATTTAATTTTTGTTTTGTTTCTGCAACCTACCTAGAATGGGAGCTTAGAGCAGCCTAACATGGCTGCCGCTCCCCGGCCAATCAGAAGCTTCCACGATGGACGCAAAGGTGGGGGCTAGGGTTGATGAGGATAGCTCAAGAAATGAGGGCGGGAGAGCCCTGTAAAAGTCCCCCCCCAGGTTCCTTTTTTTTGGCGATTGCGCATGCGCGTCCGCCATTTTAGAAACATTTAGAATCATTACGAATTTTCAGAAATATCCGAAAGTTTTGGGTGAAAAAATCGGAAATACTTTCTACATTGAAGCGCCAGCGCCCCCTACTTTAGAAACGAGAATTGAAACATTTTTTTTATTGATCAGACATGCCTAGTACACTGTGTGTAATGGGCCGAAGTTTGCCCATGCCTGGCTTATAACATCATCTTCCCCTCATTTTAATGTTCTTGCATTATTAACATCTATGACTAAGTGGTGAAAGCCATACTTTAAAAAAAAAAGCAAAATGTGCACATTTTTAATCAGTGACAAAGAATAGCAGAATTTTGCTTTGTGTTTCCGGTGGGCTCAGTGTAAAACATACTGGAAGCACAGCGAATAAGACAGGTCTCATTAGATCACCTTTACCCAATAAAATAAAATAAATCTGAAATGTTTGACTGTAGAAGGTCAGCTGCTCTGGAAGTGAGGTGTTAATGCAGACTGTGTGTCGACGTGATCAAGCTCTTGTGCAAATTGGGATTTTGACTGTGCCGGTTTCGGCTCCGAACAGAAGAAAACATGGTGTCGCAACCCGGGACTTTGCATTTGTGGAGCTGACGGAGATGCACAGTTTTGTAGTGGGCCCTGAAAGTCCCTTTGTTGCTGTAGCTTTTTTGGCATAGATCACAGGTAATCGGCAAACTGGAAGGTAGATTTGAGAAGCTTGGGTCTGAGTTGTCTATCAGAGAATAGTCTTCATTTGGCATTAAGCAGATACTTTCACAGCTTTCAGCACTGTCTTCCGAAGCTCCGGGATCATTGTCCTCACCTCCATCTGAATCCCAAGAATGGTCACTGCTCCCGGACTTGACGCTTGATGTAGTGCTCAAATCCAGAACAGCCCCATCATTTATTGGGTCGTACCCATAGCTTAAAGGAGAAGGTTCCCCCATCTTGCTCATCGGGAAGACCAGGCTGCCAGTTTTGTTCATCCCTTTAAAGATGACAGATGTCTGTTGCCTGAGGTCTCTTTGCAAGGAGTCATCGGGGACAGGCTCTTTCGCCATGTCCTTCAAGAGGTATGTTTCATTGAAGCAGTTCTCCTTCATTTCCAAGGGATCTTTGGTTAAAAGCTTATGGTGAAGATTGATGTTGGAGCTATGTCTAGAGAAATAAGAAAGATTATCAGGAATGTTGTGCCTGAGAAGAACAGGCATTGTAACTAGCCATGATCCTATTTTTGCTTGGGTACATCTAATAATAATAATAATAATAATAATAATAATAATAATAACAACAACAACAACAACAACAACAACAACAACAACAACAACAACAACTTATGCCTCAAGTACCAGCTCCCAGCAGCAAAGAACTGGTGGGATCACAAACCTGCAAAAGTATTGGAAAATGAGCACGCAAAGATACTGTGGGACTTCCGAATCCAGACTGACAAAGTTCTGGATCACAACACACCAGACATCACAGTTGTGGAAAAGAAAAAGGTTTGGATCATTGATGTCGCCATCCCAGGTGACAGTCGCATTGACGAAAAACAACAGGAAAAACTCAGCCGCTATCAGGACCTCAAGATTGAACTTCAAAGACTCTGACAGAAACCAGTGCATTTGGTCCCGGTGGTGATGGGCACACTGGGTGCCATGCCAAAAGATCTCAGCCGGCATTTGGAAACAATAGACATTGACAAAATTACGATCTGCCAGCTGCAAAAGGCCACCCTACTGGGATCTGCACGCATCATCCGAAAATACATCACACAGTCCTAGACACTTGGGAAGTGTTCGACTTGTGATTTTGTGATATGAAATCCAGCATATCTATCTTGTTTGCTGTGTCATAATAAAATAATAATAATAATAATAATAATAATAATAATAATAACAATAACTTTATTCTTATACCCCGCCCCATCTCCCCAAAGGGACTCGGGGCGGCTTACATGGGGCCTTGCCCAGACACAACAATATAAAAGCAAAAGCAAAACAATAAAACAAATTACTCAACAATAAAACATCAAACATCGATAAAAACAGTCATAAAAGGTCAACATACAAAATAAAATGTTAAAACAAGAGATGAACTCACGGATCTGTGAAATATTGGGAGGGTATGCATTTTGGACACCAAATATTTGGGAAGCAGAGAAGCCTTGGTATCACATATGGGTCAGAGTATGGATTAGGGGGGATGTCAAATATCATAGAATCATAGAATTGGAGGAGACCTCGTGGACCACCCAGTTCAACCCCCTACCAATGCATTTATTCTTGGAAATTTATATATTCCTCTAACTCAGTGATGGCCAACCTATGACATGCATGTCAGCAGTGACACGCCATTTTTGCTGCCACATGCAGATTGATTGGATGACTATGTCAGGGCCGGGCTGTGGCACAGGCTGTTGAGCAGCTGCAATAAATCACTCTGACCATGAGGTCATGAGTTCGAGGCCAGCCCATGGCGGGGTGAGCACCCGTCAATAAAAAATAAAAAATAGCCCTTGCTCGTTGCTGACCAAGCAACCTGAAAGATAGTTGCATCTATCAAGTAGGAAATAAGGTACCACTTATAAAAGTTGGGAGGCAAGTTTAACTAATTTATGACCTGGAATGAGGAAGTGCCGTCAGAGTGGATGATGAAGCAGCTGCTCCCCCCATGGCCAGAATCGAACATCCCCTCAGGAGAAGGTTAAATTGCCTCTGCGTCTGTCTCGGTCTCTGTTTGATATGTTTATAGGCATTGAATGTTTGCCCTACGTGTGTATAATGTGATCCGCCCTGAGTCCCCTTCGGGGTGAGAAGGGCAGAATATAAATACTGTAAATAATAATAATAATAATAATAATAATAATAATAATAATAATAATAATTTTGTGGCCAAATTTGGTGTGATTTGGTCCAGTGGTTTTGTTGTTTACTCCATGGGAATTATGCACATTACATTATTCTATTATTATTGTAGAATATTATCATATTATTACCATTATATTATTATTATATTCATTATTCATTATTCATGACTACATTGAAACTAGAATAGAGAGAAATCAGTGATATCGTACCTTTCCAGCAAATAATGCTCATGGTCATGGAAACAATAAACATAAGAAGCAAACTTATTATTATTATTATTATTATTATTATTATTATTATTAATATTATTGTATGACACAGCAAACAGAATAGATATGCTGGATTTCATATCACAAAATCACAAGTCAAACACTTCCCAAGTGTCTAGGACTGTGCGATGTATTTTCGGATGATGCGCACAGATCCCAGTCGGGTGGCCTTTTGCAGTTGGCAGATCATAATTTTGTCAATGTCTATTGTTTCCAAATGCTGGCTGAGAAATCAGTGTGGAAACTGCAAGAGGTACCATAGATTGTTGTACACGGAAATAAGGGTAGTAAATTGTTTTTGATTTATTAAATACAGTTATATATTACAAGTATACATTTTTGTTATTTAAACTATATATATTGCGAAATTATGTTTTTTTCTCTCAAAGTGACACACCACCCAAGTCATGCTAGGTTTTTTGGTGAATTTTGACACACCAAACTCAAAAGGTTGCCCATCATTGCTCTAACTGCATATAAGAAGGGTTCGAAAATATGCTACAGTCTTAAACACAGTTGCTAGAATGCTCCAGAGAACATAATATTTCTTACTTCTACTCATAAGACTTCTAGGGTAAGTCTTATATACTATAATGGTGCTAAGATTTTGCTTGAACTCCAGATTTTGCTTGAAAAACACGAGATACGTGTCTTATGTATAAGCATGTAGTTTGTGTGGGCAGGGAACAATAGCATCAGATTCCATTTCACCCACCAAAGCTTCCCAGAAATGATTTATTGGGGCTCCACTAGAATGCCTTTGATCTGAGGGAGAAAGTAAGATTTTGTTCAATGGGTTGCCATTATTCCTGTGTTCCGATAAAGCATGGAAAACACTAGACAAGGAAACACAGCAAAAATTCAATCATAATTTTCTATATTTTTTTCATCTCAGGAGCGACTTGAGAAACTACAAGTTGCTTCTGGTGTGAGAGAATTGGCCATCTGCAAGGCCTAGGAAGCATCTGGATGTTTTACCATCCTGTGGGAGGCTTCTCTCATGTTCCCACATGGGAAGCTGGAGCTGACACATGGGAGCTCACCCAGCTCCCCGGATGCGAACCGCTGACCTTTCAGTCAGCAGTCCTGCCGGCACAAGGGTTTAACCCATATTCCCACCTCCATAATCAAACCTTGATATGAAATTAGTCTCCATTGTACATTTTGGTGGTTTAAAAAAAATACACACTTACACAGATATAATTTGTAAATCATTTTCTTACCTGTCTCGGCTTCTACGAGAAGGGAAAGCAGCATTGCAACCCTGCACCGTGCAAATATGCATCTCTTTGAGGTGTACATTTTTGAAATGTAGTTTTACACTGTAAGGGGTTTTAAAGGTCTTCTTACAGATGTCACAGTGGAAGCAACTGTCTCCCTTGGAAGGCCCCAGGGCATGTTGATTGACATGATCCATCTCTTTCAAGGCTCCAAACCCACTCCCACTGGAGAGGGCTCCGAACCCACTCCCACGCAGCAAGTGGAGCTGCAACTCAGAGAAGTCATTCCCAAAAACCTTGCAATTCAACTGCCCCTTAATACAGTCATGGGGTTCGGTGGCCGCTTGGAGGCCATCACTTTGCTGATTTAGATCTTGACATACATTTTCACTCGAAGCTGTTTGTAACAATTTGCTTATTTCTGGCTTATCCTTTCTCTCGGGGTGATGCAATTCATCTGCTTTGATGCCCAGATTATTTGACTTGCAAGATTTTGGTTCTCCAACCTCAGAAAAGGATTTCCGTGATATCTCTGAATGGGATTGCTTGTTCGCTGAATGGTTTGCATTATGTTCTCCTCTTGACTTTTGCATCTCCGCATGCCCTTCGCTGACCACCTGTGGAGGCAAGTCATCGTCCAAGTTGGCACCTCTTGTTCTTTCAGCGGCTCCTTTCTCTATCTTGATGGGCATGCTAGACTTGCGGGACTTTTTCTTAGGCAGCACCCCAAAAAGCGATTCGTTCAAAACCAATGGTTCCGGTGTCGAGGAGGAAACCAGAGGGAGAGAAGGAAGACTCCCCGGTGTGTTTGCCAACTCTGCTGGAGCAACCGGATTGCGATAGAAAGGAAGAACTGGTTGCACCGTCTTCAGGTTTGGAAAGAGAATGCCGTTTTGTCCGGTACCGTGAAAACTTGGTTGCACTTTTGATTCAATACAAGAACTTCCATAGCTAGGAACAGATCTGTTATCTGGAGGTAATAAAGGAAAATCTGTCTTTTTGATCTCTTCCAGTGCGTTGACGGTCAACCCATTCCTCAAATCCTTGTCGCGGTTGTTTCGGTTCATCGGCATGTGGAGCCTGGGGTTGGGGTTGGCGCTGTGGCGGTTCCGACTCCGTAGAGAGCTAAACACCATGTTGCAGCCTTCGATGATGCATTTGTGTTTGATTTTCAGGTGGACAGCATTGTAGTGGATCTTCAGCGTCCCTTTGTCGTAAAAGGTCTTTTCACACGCGGTGCAAAAAACACGCCCTTTCCTTGTTCCAGCTCCATTTTTCTCAATAGGTTTCACCTGACTTTGTGGGGAAATCTGGCCCATTTCGAGCCTTGAGTCGACATTCGGAGAGCTCAGATCTCTTGAGGAAACATCCTGCTCTGGTTTCATGATATCTGGGCTGGTTGCAGCCGTCTCCTTTTCAGCTTGAAATGAAGAATTGGGCATCAAGAAGATGTTTTCTGAAAACTGTGTATGAACATCTGGCTTCGGTTCGTTGCTATCCGGAGGTTGTTCTATCAGAAGCCTCTCAGGAGGTGAACCTATCAGAGGCGGCGGCACAGGGCTGAAAATCTGAAAAGGCAGCATGAAAGCCATGTTGTGCACCACGTTTTCAAAGTGATGGATGTTCACAGGGTTAATTTTGTCCAGGGTGAGATTCCTCTGATTGCAGCTTTCAATAAATGCCCTTATATCCATGTTAGCCGACGCAGATGGGATGATGACAGACTGCCCCTCTTTCTCCTGAATTGCCATCAGCTCTACGATGGGTTTTGTTTCACCAAAACGTAGAAACTGCTGCAAAGTCGCCAACTCCTCTTCGCCGGTCATGATGCTCCAGTGATCCAGGACCTTTCCAGAAACATCCTTAGAGAGACAGAAAGCAAGAGCAGCATCACACAGCTGGCTAATTGAAATGGACACTTTAATGCAGTGATTTCCAACTTCAGCCCACAGAAACTGCATTTTGAGTTGCTAATATTCAGGAGATGCATGCAAGTGAAGTCCCACACATTTGCATATCCAGATTTAGGAATCCTTGCTTAATAGCTTTTATTCAACAACAACAACAACAACTCTTTGAGCCTTCTAGAACTCTTAGATCATCGGGGGAGGCCCTGCTCTCGGTCCCACCAGCCTCGCAGGTAAGGCTGGTGGGAACGAGGGACAGGGCCTTCTCGGTGGTGGCTCCTCGGCTGTGGAACACCCTCCCCAGCAACATACGGCAGATCCCAACTCTCCTAGGCTTCAGGA
The DNA here is from genome assembly GCF_035594765.1 of Anolis carolinensis. Lineage (NCBI taxonomy): Eukaryota > Metazoa > Chordata > Lepidosauria > Squamata > Anolidae > Anolis > Anolis carolinensis. The sequence goes on along the minus strand of NW_026943822.1, from coordinate 14,330,334 downwards.
AAGCCTTAAAGACATGGCTGTGCACACAAGCTTTTAATGAATAAGAACATGGACTTTACATGACCTGTACGAAGACTTGAGGATTCTGGATGAATGGATTTTAATCTTGGACATTCTTAAAATTTTATATAATGTGATTTTATTTTGTAATGGTACCTGTTTTATATGAACTGTTGTTTTGTAGATTGTTTTATATGAATTGTTGTTTTTACATTGTTTTTAGGCATTGAATTTTTGCCTATTTACTGTAAGCCGCTTTGAGTCTCCTCGGAGAGAAAGGCGGGGTAAAAGTGATGTAAATAAATAAATAAATAAACAACAACTCTTTATTGATTAGTCAATTTTGACCATATCAAAACATATGAAACATACAAAACGTACACACTTACCCATACATACAGTAAAACCATGTAAAACCACTACTAGCCTACCAACCCACTCCTAGGTATTTGTGCAAATACAGAATAAAAAGATTAAAATTAAAATTAATTATTCCCTTAAAGTAAGGTTTAAGCGGGGGCAAAGGTAAGTAAAACTAGCGGTTTGTCCACAGTAAATTTTAAATTTGGATTTTGTTATTGGCATTAATATCACAGCTCTCCACTTCCATCTTCTCGCGGATGGCCAGCGCTTTTTGCGTAAAGCTTTTATTCAAATTGTACCAAAGCTGCTTCTAAACATTGCTCTTTTAATCGATTGTCAAAGGCTTTCATGGCCAGAATCACTGGTTTGCTGTGAGTCTTTCAGGCTGTATGGCCATGTTCCAGAAGCTTTCTCTCCTGATGTTTCACCCACATTTGTGGCAGGCATCCTCGTACCTCTGAGGATGCTTGCTTGCCACAGATGTGGGCAAAACATCAGGAGAGAAAGCTTCTGGAACATGGCCACCCAGCCCCAAAGACTCCCAGAAACCCATTGCTCTTTTAGTCTCATGAGAGACATGGCAGCCATGGCTTTTCTCATATACAGTAGAGTCTCACTTATCCAACATAAACGGGCCAGCAGAACGTTGGATAAGCGAATATGTTGGATAATAAGGAGGGATTAAGGAAAAGACTATTACACATCAAATTAGGTTATGATTTTACAAATTAAGCACCAAAACATCATGTTATACAACAAATTTGACAGAAAAAGTAGTTCAGTACGCAGTAATGCTATGTAGTAATTACTGTATTTACGAATTTAGCACCAAAATATCACAATGTATTGAAAACACTGACTATAAAAATGTGTTGGATAATCCAGAACATTGGATAAGCAAGTGTTGGATAAGTGAGACTCTACTGTATTTGGTCTGATACTCTGCCAGTCACTTTCTTGCTCACCAGATATATGACACAGGGTGCATTTACATGGTAAGCTGCTGTGGTGCAAAAGGTTCAACCGTTGTGATGGCTGAACTGCTGACCTGAAGGTTGGCATTTTGATTCCACAACACGGAGTGAGCTCCCATCTGTCAGCCCCAGCTTCCCATGTGGGGACATAAGAGAAGCCTCCCACAGGATGGTAACATATCTGGGCATCACCTGGGCAACGTCTTTCTCTCACACCAGAAGTGACTTG